>NW_008341810.1:6309020-6318481 GCF_000622305.1 Nannospalax galili | reverse complement strand
ATTTATTTGTGCGCGCGCGCACGTGTGTGTGTGTGTGTGTGTGTGTGTGTGTGTGTGTCTGTGACTGTGACTGTGTCTGTGTCTGTGTCTGTGTCTGTGTCTGTGTCTGTGTCTGTGTCTGTGTGGGTCTGTGTCTGTGTCTGTGTGTCTGTGTCTGTGACTGTGACTGTGTCTGTGTCTGTGTCTGTGTCTGTGTCTGTGTGTCTGTATCTGTGACTGTGACTGTGACTGTGTCTGTGTCTGTGTCTGTGTCTGTGTCTGTATCTGTGTCTGTTTCTGTGACTGTGTCTGTCCGTGTCTGTGTCTGTGACTGTGTCTGTGTCTGTGTCCGTGTCTGTATCTGTGACTGTGTCTGTGTCTGTGTCTGTGACTGTGACTGTGTCTGTATCTGTGTCTGTGTCTGTGTGTCTGTGTCTGTGACTGTGACTGTGTCTGTGTCTGTGTCTGTGTGTCTGTGTCTGTGACTGTGACTGTGTCTGTGTCTGTGTCTGTGTGTCTGTGTCTGTGACTGTGACTGTGTCTGTGTCTGTGTCTGTGTGTCTGTTGTGTCTGTGACTGTGACTGTGACTGTGTCTGTGACTGTGTCTGTGTCTGTATCTGTGACTGTGTCTGTGTCTGTTTCTGTGACTGTGTCTGTCTGTGTCTGTGTCTGTGACTGTGTCTGTGTCTGTGACTATGTCTGTCTGTGTCTGTGTCTGTGACTGTGTCTGTCTGTGTCTGTGTCTGTGTCTGTGACTGTGTCTGTGTCTGTGTCTGTATCTGTGCCTGTGTCTGTGTCTGTGTCTGTGTGTGTCTGTAGAGGAGGAGCATATGAGTGTAGCTGTCTGAAGAGACAAGAAGATATAGGATTCCCTTGAGCCAGATTTGTGGGCAGTTGTGAACTATCTGCAAGAAGTCAAACTATGGTTATGTGCAAGAGCAGCAAGCAATTTTTTAACTGAATTTTTGTGCATTTAACACAATATATCATAATCAGATTTATACTCCCTCTTCTATTGCATCCCCCCAAATCTCCAGCCATAAATAAATACTTTTTGTGAAAGATTCCAAAAACAGCAATAAGAATGATGTGTCAGCAATATGTACTTTTAATACCATTCAATACTATTAAGTATGAGTGATAAGAGAGATAATCTGTAAGTTTCATGAATCTATAAAACCTCTTTTTTTGGAGATTTTAACAACCTAAGATCAAAATTTAAAAACTCTTAAGTAATATTCACAGTATTATTGTCTTAATATTATTAACTACTGATAAATATAATTAAAATTATAATAATAAGAAATGATATAATATGCAGGCAGTATTAATATGTACCATAAAATGTAAAGTGAGATAAATGCAATATTCAAAAAGGCCTTAAAAGAGATGTGGCTTTCACTGTATCACAGTACATGAGTAGAGTTACTGCATGCAATAGGAAGGTAAGATTTGGAGGAGAAAGGAAACAGATACAGAAGTACAAATTAAATATTATTTGACAAAGGTACAATGACAATACAGGTTTGTTATCTATCTTTTTAGCATATGAGTGAAATTTAATGCACATATAGACTACTAATTGCTGCACCATGGAAACAATGAGAGTCTAGGCTGTCTTATACACACTAGCTACCTTAATTACAATACTGAGAATAGATTGGATCATAAGAAACGCAAACGACTTATTGGTTACTGTGATAGTTAGTTGTGATTGTCACCTCAATTACCCTGAAAGGTGCTTATGTTAGCACACCTTTGGCTTTTCTGGAGGTGAATAAATAGATTACAAGGGTTCTGACCTAGTCATTGGTTTCATTCATTAATGGATCTAATGTTTGCATAGTTTATTGGGAGGTGGTAAAACTATGGAAGGTGGGATGTACTAAGAGGAAGTATATCACTTCTGGTGTGGCTCTGGAGAATATGTCTTGACCCTGCCTCTTTTGCTTCTGTTGCCCTTCTTTCTGGCCACTATGAGGAGACCAGCGTCTGCCACACACTTCCACTACCATGATATTTTGCCTCTCCACAAGCCCAAAGTTATGGTGCTGGTCAACCATGAACCAAAACATCTGAGGACTCTGAAGACTTTAACCAAAATAAATCATTTCTCACTTCTGTCTTCAGTATGTGTCACAGCCATCAGAAACTAAACACAGAATATACTTAGATATAGTTTTTAAAAGATTCAGTATTTAAGTAGTTACAATGTTTACAGTAGTTAAGAGAATTTTTGCATTTGATCTCATCTTCATAATTTACTTGTCTGGGAATTTGGGCAAGTTATTTAATCACATTGTGGCTCTATTTTCTCACTTTTAAATTGCACTAAAAATATCTGCCATATGGGGATGTTAGGAATGTTGAGTACAGTATCTCTCTAAAGGAAAGCTAAAAATATGTGGTTCAGAGTATAATCTGTCCTGTTTTCTAAATAAATAAATAAGTATGTGTTGTTATAATCAATTTTACTAATGAGTTTTCTTTCCACTTTTCATTAAGTTTTGTCCTAAGGAAACATTTCTCTGCTACATTTGTTAGTTGGAAATATGCTGATTTGAAATTAAAGTATAATGCTTAAAATCTTTTATAAAAATCACTGAAAAACCTGGGTGTGGTATCACATAGAGTTACTTCCAGCACTTGGAAAGCAAGGTAGCCAGGGTCTGTGAGATTGAGACCAGCATGATCTACATAGCAAGTTCCAGGCCAGCTACAGCTATAGGGAGACGCTGTCTCAAAAAATAAAAGGAAAAACGGTCACTAATAAGTTTTCTTAAAACTTTTTATTGAACTTGTTTTAGTACCTTGCTGAAAATACACGATTCAAAATGATGACAGTATGTTAAAGTGACAAAAAATGGGAATTCAATTCTTAAATTTTACTACATATTAAAGAGACTTGTGTCTTGCTTTGACTCCATGTAGATTTGTCAAAGATTTATGTAGCCACAGGAAGTCTTTTGTTTTCATCTCCCTCTCAATTCCAACACATAAAATGAACAGTTTGCTCAGAATGAGGTATCTCTGTATAAGAGCTCCACTCCAGAGGCAAGTCGGTTTACACGTTGTCTTTTCTGTTTCTTCTGATCAGTTTGTGCTGAGTCTTCTGGTAAAAGCATCTGTCATTCTCTTTTGGTGAAAACCAGTTATTAGACAAGTCAAATAGAAGCTTCTTTCATCTTCTGCAAATCTTGAAGAATCAGATAAAAATAGAGTTTAGTTTTGGCATATCAAAGAATCAACCACTTACAGAAAAAAATTGAGCCCTAAGAGAATAATTCCTTCTTAAAACAAGAAGCTCCCTGAAGTCCCAAGGGAAACAGAGCCTTTAGAAATTGCCTTGCCTTGTTATCATGCAATTCATTTTTTTCCAGCCTACTCCAGCCCCTCTTATGAAAAATCTCCATGATAAATTGCTTTCACCAAAGTAGAGATTCTGTAATATGTACATGTATGTGACTAATTAATACTGCAATTGAAATGCATTATTTTAAGTAGAATATGAAAACATGCTGGTTTCCATATTGTAATAACTTAAAAATAAGATGACATGAAAAAAGCAAATTTTAACTTGACATTCAGAAAAAATCAAAGACATTGCATTTAAGTGAATTGTTTAATAATGCAAAATGAAAACTACTGGGTTTTTAGGAAATCAAAATATTTTGTAGCATCCATTAAAAGTTTGTATGTTTATATCGCTCACCTCTCAAATATAAAGTAAAGGACATAAGATCTTTGAAATTTTGACTTACAATAATTTTACATTATCCTCACATAATTAAAAACTACAAAAATTTTACACATATTAAGCATCTCTTTGACAGGGGGCTTATGACCTGGAAGCTACATTATTCCAACTAATAAGTGACTCTAAGGGCATATCTTCTATATTAAGCTGAACAAAATTGCCCTTTAAATGTACTTCATTGGTCCTATATCTGTTCTCTGGAGTCATGCAGGAAATATTAAGTCACTCTTTCACAGAGCAGACCTTTAAGGACTAAATATGCTACTTTGCCCTCCTAATTGCACTTTTCCAGAAGGAAAGTCAAGTCACAGTTAAAGCACATATACAGGCTTTCATAATGAGAAAGAACCAACCAGAGAGTGTCAATTTGATGAGCTATCTTTGCCCAACTTGGATCTTTAGGGAAGATTTCAATTCTGAGCCATGGTGATTTAATTAAAATATTCTAAAATATTACCTAAATAAGCATCCATTTAAAGTCCTTCAAATTCACTTTTAAGGTCAATTCAGCCCTGTAGACAGTGTTCTTAATGCTTAGCTCCCGTTATCTATGCTGTACTTGCTCTTATCACATTTTCCTCCAGCTAACCTCAGTATAAATTGATGGGGGCAGAACATGTAAGATACTTTAAAATGCTTATGCCTGTGTTGGGACTGCTGGCCAAGCAACTCTTTCCCATCAAACATGGGCAGCACAATGTTGTTTTGTTTATGAATTTCCATTTTTATGAGTTTACATTGTAATGTGGTTTAGGAAATGGGATTCTGGAAAGTTCTAAAGGGTTTAATAACTGGAGACCATTGAAATTTATCAGGAGCAAAAATGATAATTCAGATGCAAGTATTCAGCCTTTATTGCTCTCTTAAAAACTAACAGCACATTTTGGGATTTAGTATTTCTGATAAGTCAAAGTGAGCAAATACTACAAATGGAAAGTGGGGTAGGGGGTCATAAATGCAGTAAAATTCTGAAGCTAAAGCATCTCAGAAATAAACTTAAATTTTTGAGTAAATTTTAAAACTTTTAGTCATCAACATACCATTGCATTCTTCCCCAATCCTTCCACCAAATATGTAGGTGCATCTTACTAAATATGCACTGTGGTGTGCCATGTGATGAAAGTCATTCTTGTGAACACCTGAATTATATGCACTGTGGTATGCCATGTGATGAAAGTCACCCTGGATTCTGTTCATAGTCTACTATTACAGTCTGATAGCACACTGACACAGATAAAAGAGCAAAAGAGCATTTCACAGATACTCTTGAAAGAATTTAAGTTCAATAACTTAAAGAATCATATTTTTGGTGTTAATTTTTCTGAATAAAATGTTGTATTTGTCTATTTTTTACTGCTTCAAAGCATCCTTCCAGTTTCAAGAACCTCTCTGTCTTCATCAAAGAAGATCCTTAACTGTAGTAATGTAGTGCCTCCTCAGCCCCTGTTGTTCTTGCCTCCTGCTCCACTGATCTCGTCAGTCTCTGCCACCACTCTTCTCGCAACTTCTCCGAGATCAATTTAGATTCTTAATATAAATGAGGTCTTTCAGTATTTGTTATTCTGTGCTGGCTTATTTCACTTGCCATGGCATCTTCCACATTCACTCATAAGTTCTTGTGTTCTGTTGCATAGTAAAATGATTGTGATTATATTTCAAAATTTAAAAAAGAAGAGCTAAGGAGATGGCTCAGTGGGTAAAGAGCTTGCTGAGAAAACATGAGAAATTCAGATTATGAGCACCCATATTAAAAAGCTGTCTGCTACAATACACCCCTCTAATTCCAACACTGGGAGGGGGGTGGAGTCAGGCTGATCCCTGGAACTCGAATGACTAGCCTACATAGCCAAATCAACAATTTCCAGATATAATGACTGTGCCTTAAAAAGTCAGGGAGAGAGTGATAGATGAAGTCATCAACTTAATCTCTGCCTGCCTGACATGCACCTAGGGTCATGTGTAACACCTAAGACACACAGTAATGTTTAAAAGGGAGAAAAGGAAAAGTTATGATTTTCAGTAATCCCAATAAAAAGAAATGACAAACATTTAAGGAGTTGGGAATGTTCATTCTGATATGAATATTATACAATATGAATATTTATAAAAATATCATGTTTAGACCTATAAATATGTGCAAATTGTTTTAAATGTCAAAAATTTTTAAATATATTTAGCATGATTTGCATTTCTCCTCTTAACCCCTACATCAAATGGTTGAATACTCAATAAGTAATAGAAATTGCATCATTTAAATTCTTACCTTGAACTTACTGGACAAAAATACATACTATGGCTCTATATGATCATATATTAAAAGTTTAATTCTATATTTGATAATATTCAGAGATAGGGTCTTTGTGTAGTAAATAGTTCATGAGAGCATTAGCTTTAGGAGTAATTGGGTCCTTTTTCCTCTCAGTGCTGTTAAAAAAGGCAAAAGGAGGTCTTGCTTTTTCACACCTAGCTATGTTAGGATAAAAATGAGTAGATAGTCCATTGAAAATTGAAAGAAAAGAGGCCTATCAGTCCTTCATCTTGGGTTTTCTAGTCTGAGAAATATGAAAAATAAGTTTTGTTAAGATGTTCAGTCTCTTGTAATTTATGGAACTAATAAGGTGAACTACCACCCAATATAGCCAACGTCAAATAGATAGATGCATGAGAGATAGATGATAGATTATAGATAGTAGATAGGGCATAGACAAAAGAGTATAGTAAAATGTTGATGGTTGATGAATGATACAAAAAGATGATATATAAAAATGATAGCAGGCGGGGCCTGGTGGTGCACACCTTTAATCCCAGTACTCAGGAGGCAGACACAGGTAGATCTCTGTGAGTACAAGGCCAGCCTGGTCTACATATTGAGTTTCAGGCAAGCTGGGGCTACAGGGAGACCCTGTCTCAAAAAGACCAATAAATAAATAAACAAATAAATAATAAATAAAATGATAGCACATATAGATAAACAATAGTAGATAGAAATTTATAACAGACATGGAATGGATAATACAGAGTCAGATACACAATTAGGCAGATAGATGGACAGGTAGATGGATGGATGAATAGATACATACATACATACATACATATATACATAGAATCATATCTACATAAATAGATGAAAGAGATCCAATGACAAAATATGACCAAAATATTAATTTTTATAACTGGTTAAAAAGCCATTGCTTATATTGGACTGACTTTTTCCATGATGAAATTGATATTGCATGTACCCTCTGCTAGTGACTGAGTTGATCAATATTACCTAAAATAGAGTAGTCAAAAAGGTCCTTCATAAAGGTATAATAGTTAAAATCACAAATCAGTCCAAGAATGAAAATTGAAATTAAAATGAGGGTAACAAATGCACATCTTTCAAAAATGACTTTAAATATTAATGTCCTAAAATTGATAGTGAAAGGACAAATGGTAGTTGAATGAATTACAAAATAAAATACATCTTTTTGTTGTATGCAACAAACCGATCTCAATTTCGAGGATAAGTACTACCATAAAGTGAAAAGTTGGAAAAATATATTCTAAGCAAGTGATACTAAGGAACATGCAGGCATTGCAATTCTAATATCTGACAAAATAGGCTTCAAACTAAAACTAATCAGAAGAGCTAAAGAGGGCCACTTCATTCTTATCAAAGGAACAATTGACAAAAAAGTTATTGTAATCATGAATATATATGTACCAAACTCTGGTGCCCCCAACTTCATATAAAGGACTACAGGACTTAAGACACAGATTAACCACAACTTGGTAATGGGAGGGGATCTACCAAATATTCCACTTAAGCACCAAAGAATACATTTTGTTTTCAACAGCCCATGGAAGATCTCTAAAATTGACACAAACTGGGGAATGAAGCAAACCTCAACAATTACAAAAAATTGAAATAATTCCATGCATTCTATCAGACCACAGCAAAATAAATTTTAAAATCGACACCAAAAGAGGCTCTAGTAACTACCCAAACTCATGGTGATTAAACAACACAACCCTGAATCATGAATGGGTCAAAGAAGAAACTAAGAAAGAAATAAAAGTATTCCTGGAACTAAATGAAAGGGATAATAAAATAAAACATCTGAGACACATTAAAAGACAGTTTCTAACTCTAAGCACCTACATTAAAAATCAGAAAGAGTACAAATAAATGACCTGGCATTGCAACTTAAGTCTCTGGAAAGGCAAGAACAAACAAAACTGAAACCCAACAAATGAGAAAAAATAACAAAAATATGAGTATAATTTAACCAAATAGAAACAAAGAAAACAATACAAAGAATCAATGAATCTAAGAGCTATATCTTTTAAAAGATAGACAATATAGACAGACCCTTTGCCCAGTTTACCAAAAGAAAGAGCACCTCCAAGTTAACAAAATCAGAGATGAAAGGGTAAACATCACAACAGACACCAAAAAGATCCAGAATATTATAAGGGAATACTTTCAAAACCTATCTCTATTAAATTTGAAAATCTAAAAGAAATGGATAAATATCTAAATTCATGAGAACCATCGAACTAAACCAGGAAAAGATCAACACCTTAAACAGATCCACAACAAATAAGCAAATTCAGGACTCAAGAGATTGCTCAGTGGTTAAGAGCACAGTCTCCTCCTGAAGAGGACCCAGATTTGATTTCCTGCACAATCATTAATAACTCCACTTTGGGCCATAGTGGCACTTTTATCTTGGGGGCAATCAACAGCTACTTAATTGAACTTAAGTCCGCTCAATGGGAGGAAACTCATGTGTGGTACTGTAAAGATAGCCAAATACACACAGCTGGAGAGGTCATAGAGCCTAGATAAAACTCTAAGGCTGTGACATCCCTAGACAAATACAATTTCTTACTATATGCTAAATATGGATTTCATGTTTAAGTATACCAGTCATCTCTCATAAAAGAAGCTTCTTTTACACCAGACAGAGACTATTACAGAGTTCCAGAACTGGTCACACACAGAGAATAAGTGTCTGTGAAATGCATAATCCTAAGTGACACATCTACAATGGAGCATTAACACCCAGGGCTCACAGAACATCAGTGGAACAGGCGGTAGAGAGAATACTAATGCATCACTCAAGACAATAATGAAGCTCTCTCATGCAACAGAAGGTAATGAAAACAATAGTTCACAAATGGCCAAAGCATAAAGAATAAGAGTCTGCAGAGTGTGGGCCCATGAACAGGATTCCCATATTAAACAGAACCCACTCAAGTCTTAGGGACCATTGAGGACGAGGTGGAGATGATGGAAAGATTTTAAGAGCCAGGGGAGGAGGTACATGGTCATATGGAAACAGAGACTTTACAGGTTCTTGGAGCCTTACTCATATGAAACTACAGCAATTATTTCAGCATGCAAAAGAACTATGTGAATTCAATTAGACTAAAACCTGTAGAGAACCTGGGAAAAGGGTAGCATGGCCTAATATTAGCCAAAGAATTATTGGCAGCTGATTAGTTATGGGTGACAGAGATCTAATCTTTAAGAGAGTGACTTTAGATAGGCTGACTAGACCCCAGTGGATGAACATTCACTGAGGAACATTAGCTTGACACAATAGACCTTAACACAAATACAGAATGCATGAAATACAGTGGGAATGGGTGCCTATGGGGGTGTGGGGGTAGAGGATAAAAAATGATTTTATGAAATACACAAAAGTTCAATTAAAATTTTAAAAAGTATAGATG
>NW_008341810.1:6306906-6308920 GCF_000622305.1 Nannospalax galili | reverse complement strand
ATGTTACTAAGAAATTAATATGCATGCGTGTGTGTGTGTGTGTGAGAGAGAGAGAGAGAGAGAGAGAGAGAGAGAGAGAGAGAGAACTCAAGTTAGACAATAGTTAAACAATATTAAAGGCACACACTTTTATTGGCTTGATTCTCCATGATTATGAATGCTAATTGATGGGTACTTAAGATTTTATAAAATTTATATGTATCAGCATATAAACCCTCAAAATCCAGTGTTCCTGCTTTTGGTCAATTCCTGATCCCAATGCAACTATCAGTAGATTCAATTTTAGAGGGATTAAATGTCTCTTTGTATATTGGTAAATTGTCTTATGCTGTTTGAACTCCCTGAGACACTCACACTGGAGATGGGATAAAGCCATTTCAGTTCAGATCCAGGTATATTTCTCTCAAAATGGCCTCCAAAACTCCTGAGACAGGTTGAGTCCTGACTCAGCTACCAAGAGGAGGAAAATAAAATACCTCCAGCATAAAAGCATATGTTCTTGAGAACAGCTAAGGGATAAAATCTTTACAACAGAAGTCCTTATTACTTATATCATGATATAAAGTTCTTTATAGCAAAAGCAACTCATTTGGTGATCTGTTTTGTTAACAACAATGTATGTGGATGGGAACTTCTTTCTAAAGTTCCAATGTCTCAAGCTACAGGAGAACTGGAGATACCCTTAATTTGCATGACCTTAAAAGCATAAAAGAATCAGGGTAGTTCCCACCTTAGACCTAGCAGAATAGAGAATTTGTTTATCACCTGAGTATCCAGCCACTCTTCCCAGTCAGCTAGTCCAGCCTTGGAAGACAACAAATGAGGAAGAACCCAATAGAGGAATGCTTTTTGGAGCCCTTGTAAAGAAACTCAAATGGACTTTCATATGAACATTTGAAAATTGCCTTGTTCTGACTTTTTTCTAGTTCCCTGTCTAGAACTTTCAATGCTAATTACTCTTTCCTTTACTTCTTCACAACTCCCATTCATGATTCAAGGACTTTCTTCTTCCCTTAGAGACAAGAGTATGCAATTTGGGAGTCTTTTAGGTAGACCCACTGAAGGGGTAACCTCAATTGCCTCATCGTGTGTCCCTGTTCAGCATGGAAGAAGCCAGAGTAGTTTGCGTGCCTATTCCCTAGTGGCAATTTGGGTAACCCCTTCAGAGGATGGTGTGATAAGAATAGGAGGTAGGAATTGGCTAGGCAGTTAGGGTGAAAAGACCCCAAAGAAATGTAGTCAATTTCTTGGCTAAAAGCATACTCTTTTCCAAAGTCCAAAAATGCCAAAAGCATTTGGGAGCTTGTATCCAATCCTTAAAAGATTTTAGGGTTATCTTTTCAGAGGAGCAAATGCTGGAGGGGAGGGAGTGGGCATTGAGTTGATCAAAACGCCTTATATACATGTCTGAAATTCTCAATAAATTTTTTATAAAAATTTTTTAAAAAGAAAGAAAATTAAATTCCCACACGCTTAAAGGAAATCTTTTTAAAATATATTTTGGTTTAATCTTAGGTAATTCAAACTGGACTATGAAGTTTTATTTGCTCAAATGTAACTGATTCAGATTATATTGATCAAATTTTTGTTACAGTTTATTTTCAGCATATCCAATAAATTCTGTCTTTACCTCAATTAGCACAATTGATATTTTGTTCACTTCACTGGAATCAAATATTATTTTGTTACTAGAAAATCAAAAACTGCCTAACACCCCATCAAGAATGTTCTCACAGAGGTGGAGAGATGCCTTAGTGGTTGAGAGCACTGGCTGCTTTTCCAGATGTCCGGGGTTTGGTTTCTAGCACCCACATTGAGGTTAATGATCATCCAAGTCTATGGCTTCCTCAGACCTCTACATCTGATGTGCTTACTTATATTCAGGAAAAAGGCTCACACTCATAAAATAAAAATTAATAAGATAAGACAAAAATTTTGGAAAAGAAAGTTCTCACAACAGATGGTAAAATATTTGTTAATATTTATTTCATGGTATTAAAATAACTAGTAAGAA
>NW_008341810.1:6278185-6306741 GCF_000622305.1 Nannospalax galili | reverse complement strand
TCAAACTCTGCTATAGGGTCATTAATCTAACCTTGCTAACCAGTAAAAAAATTGAATTAAACAATAAAATAAAAATATGTGTCTGATCTAGTTTTGTTTAAGAGTATTTAGATTTGCTAAATATTATAGCACTTCAATGTACCAGACTGATGTAACCGAAATTCTTGTTGTTCACTACCAATAACTGGAGTTCCCTCCCCTGTGATAGAACCTCAAAACTACCATAGTATTCCATAATATTTTTTTTTTTTGGTTTTATTGCCTTTTTAAAGATTTGCCTTTTCTGTGCCTAGTTTTAATAATAAGGCATCTATTTCTTATTTTCAATGAAAAGTTCTCCCTCAAGAAATGATAAATAGCCCAACATTCTGTCAATATAGGGTGGATAAGGCAATAAATACACCATATTAGAAGACACTTCCTAATTCTTATGTATTTGCACTGATGATATCTAATTAGCCTCTACTAGGGATATGAGTATAAATGATTTTAAATAGCTGCAAACTTGTCTTACAAAGCTTTCATCTACAGTGTACTGGATAATGTTGCATACAACTATCTTGGATGTATATTTTCACACATTTTCTTTCCACTTAGCCTATTAATTATATTACCTATTCCCCCAAAAAAGGATAACATTAAATTCTCTTCAAAAGATTTAGGGTAAGCCAGTTGGCTTCAACCTCCCCTCACAATACCCAATATGCTTTTTTAATCACATTTTTTGCTTCTCTTGAAGGAGACCCCTCTAACTCTTGCACTAAGGCAATTAGAATAATAAATTGAATTTAAAATAAAGACAACTTTCTTGTATATGCTTAGATTTACCTCTTTATATCTTTTAAAAACTCCCCTTTCCATAAAAGAATTCTAGAATATTTATTTCTACCCAATTCACCTACATGAAAAATGTATTTATCCTAGGTCAACAATACATTTGTTAGTGTTATTCAACAGGGCTGAACCAGAATCAAAGATCGTGATAGTATTTATCCTTTCAAATCTCAACATAATTTCAACTTTCTTTCCCTAACCTCAGAAAGATAACAGATAACTTTTACTTTCTTTTTCTGGGACAAGTTTCTTTTCACTGATTTCTGTGTGGAATTTCATGATGTCCCATACACTTACAATTTGTTTTTCAGATGGAGACAACAAATCAGGCAAAGGAACTGTTAAGATGTAGTATAATATGGTACTCTCTTGCATTTCTCTGAGCAACTACCAGCCCGTGGGCAGAATCTTCTTTTCTGCTATCAAACAATTCCCTAATTAATGCCTCAATTTACTAATCTATTCTCACTATATGACTCAACTCATCCCACTGTTGTTTCAAGCCACCTTGGCTCCTTCCTCAGACTCCTTCTTGTTAACTCTATTTACCTCTAAAGTCTCGTTATAGATGATTTCATCTTTTTCTTAACTGAAAGCATTTGATACCATACAGAATTTCCTGGCTTCCTTATAGAAGGGAATCATCATGCTGACTGCCTAGTTATGTCTTTTCAATTATCAAAGACAGAAGTTAAATTATCCTGTCCTGTCCTGACTGACAATATTTACACTCCATCACCTCAAAGAAATAAGGACAGCAGGTGTTCATGCAAATGAACTTTTGCAAATGGATATAACTCACTTAAGTTGCTTCGGCCATTTTAAATTTCCTCGTGAATATGCTGACACTATTTGAGTCTTTATTTTCATAGCATTTAAACACATGAATTTGCCCAAGCTGTTTGAAAACGCTTATTAACTTCTTTCTCTGAAAGAATGAAGGATTCTAACACCAATCAAAACAAACATTTGTCTTGCCCATGTATCTAAAACTTTTATCTTTTTTTGCCAACTTTGTGAAGTTCATTTCTCCCATGGAATTCTCTCTATAATCCCTAAAGACAAGCCGTAATTAAACTAACACATTTTTAATTCAAAAATGAAACACAAAACAAAAATTCGGGGATAAAGTATTAACCCAAGTTGCTAAAATTAATCACACTTTAAGCTTTTAAAAAACAAATTATGCTATAAATTTTTAAAATTCTTCCTCTCAGTTATTCTCCTTAGCACCTGAGGAAAAAGTAGCTTCAATAAATGAAGATGATTTCCTGCACTAGGACTAAGTCAATAATCTGATGCTTACATGCTGCTCAGCACCCTGGTGAGCTAGACAGAACCTGCCCACTAGTTTACCATTCTTATTAATAAGCAGATGCTAGTTTTGAATCTTTAGGTGTTCATGTTTTAATTGCAAAATTCACAGAGATTAAGAAACTAATAAGGGGCTATGGATTTGTGGGAGGGGTGCTAGAATGCAAATAAAGAAATATATATATATGAAAATGGAATATATGTATATATATATATTTCTCTGAGCAACTACCAGCCCGTGGGCAGAATCTTCTTTTCTGCTATCAATATATATATACACACACATATGGAAAAAGGGAATAATGGATAGGATGGGTTCAATGGAATGGGAAATGGGGAGATAGGGCAGAAGAGGGAGTAAGAGGAGGGTTAATTAACAGTAAAGTCCTTTTGAAAGAGTCAAGGAGTCCTGTTGAAACCTACTGAAAAAATTTCTTTATACAAAAATTTATATGTAGATATTCTGTAATAGGGGTTCTGTGACTTTAGCAGACCCTAAAAGCCAGAAAATGGAAAGTCCAATCTTAGGAGTGGACTCCCTCTTCTGTAGTTGTTGACCAAAGGGATCCCATAGATATCCAAACAATATTGTCTATTGCCATTGCACTTGGTTACTCACCATATCTTGACACTAAGATCCTATATCTAAAAACACTACATACTTGAATTATATAATAAACAAGGAGAATTCAAGCTGGAACTCACCTCAAAGCTTCATCTCTGCATGTTACCTTTCATTAGTGCTGGACTGTACTATGCATGTTTCTGGCAGAGAGGGGCAGAAATAAACTAGACTTCTTTTTCTTATTATTTATTTCTTTTGGTGCTGGGTACAAATAATAAATTAGCCATTGACAAAGATCACTGTTGATTTTTCTCATTCTGGTTGTTGCCGTAACCCTAGATCTAGGTGCATAGCACCTACTTTGAAGTTCTTGAAGCTAATAGCATGGTAATGAAATTATTCCACGAGATTTCAGAGCCAGTGGCAGAGGCTATCATCTTATTAAATCACAAAGTCAACCTCCCAGCAGCCCATACTAACCTAAATGTTCTTCAAATGTGTTGAGCAATGAAACCTCAAATTCCTTAATGAAGAGTGTTTCCATTGCTCTGATTGATAGGACAAATGAATTTCACATAAATTCACTCCCATATTTCTAGTTATAAAATTTTTGGTCTGCCTCTACTATAGCAAGGAGTCTTTCTCATTGCAACATTCTTTAGTAAGTAATAAAATTACCTCTGTCTCAATTACACTCAAATTAATCTTGTTACATTCCTTTAGGTGTCTTGTAAAATATCAAACATGGATAAGACACTATTGCCAGGCCGAGAAGCCAAAAGGCTCAAGCAATATGGTTGCCCAATTTAGCAACTGAAACAGAAAAACTCAACTACAGATAAAGGAAACATATTTTTATTTTAGAAAAAGTATGTCCATGCAATATTTGAAGAATTCTTCTTAGGAGACTTTACTAATTATTTATCTGAAATTAAAAATTAACTGGATTTCTGTATTTTATCTGGAAGCTGCCCCTAGACACATGGAAGCTGTCTAAAGATAACACACACCACTAGGTTCTTGGCAGTTAAACAATTAAAACTGCAAGTTGAAGCTCAGCCCAAAAAGGAGTGATTTTATAATACATTTGAAAGAAAATTTATTGTTTCAAATTATTCATTGTTAAAACCCCTTTGTTTGCTTGATGCCATAGTCTTAAGTGTGTTTGTGAATTCCAGTTCCAAGGACTCCTGGCAACCACAAGCTTTATGTTTCTTGCCTTTGAAGAAAATACTCACAAACTAGGCAATTAATAAAAATAGCGATTGCATTCAAAACAAAGTAGATAAATCAGTGACCAATACACTCTCTACCTGTGAGTTGGAAATGTTGAGTGTGAATCCATTAATCTACTTGATTCAAGAAGATTCAATTAAAATAAACTATTTGTAACACAGTAAATTACTTTCAAATAACTAAAATGCCTCTAACATTTGTCTCACTATGCAAAATTGTTTAGTGCTTATGGACTGTCAAATCTCTCCATGTTTGATTTTTCAATGAAGAAATACTGTGTGACTACTGACAATAATTTCCTAATAAAGAACCAATTAGATCTTCAAACGTGCTATTTTCTTCTCAATCAGTTTTAGCTAAGTTTATTTCTCAAGAAGACTATATTTTAAAATTATAGAAAACTCAAACTTTTCTATTTTATTCATCTATATTAGAAGAACGACAGCATACCTGCAGTCTCTTTTTCTATACTCTTTGGCCAGTTGTGACTGTCTTTGTTCATCAGCTTCTCTTACATGAGGAAGCTTCTTCGGTGAGAGTTGACAAATGAATTAGCATTCTCCCTACCCTATTTTCCAGTATGTTCTGAGCCTTAGTTGTAGAGGTCCCAATGTAGATGTATCATTTAGGGCTGGGCACCTCACAGATGTTTATTCTCTGTGTGCAACCAGTTGTAGAACTCTGTAATAACCTCCATCTTTGCCGAAAAAGAAGCTTCTTTGATGAGTGGTGAATAGTATACTTTTCTGTACATATGCAACCCCCAAGTTCCTCTGAAAAGCTGGAGTTGATCCAGGGAGAGCATGAGCTATGCCAAGAGCACTGGGATAAAGGGGGGAGCCTCTGCCATATTGAGTGGGAAGGTGGGGAGTGAGTGAGAGAAATGGCCCCTTGAGGACACCCCTCGGGGGGCAAGATGGCTCCTCATGGACCCATCACAGACCCCCATCAGGCAAGCTGGTGGGAGGACAGCTGGCAAACTTCGGGCAGGGCCTGGCCCCAAAGAGCAGCAGTGGTGGTGTGGTGCTTTGTAAGTCCCAGACATATAAACCATGTTAAAACCCAAATAGAAGGTCTTCTGTCAGTTTGCCAGCCCTGGGACCTCAGAGGGTGCGAGTGTGGGTCTCCCAAGAAGGAAGAGGGGAAAATTTAGTGAGACAACAATATTTAGCATACAGTAAGAAATTATTGTCTAAGGATGTGAGAGAAGTAGGGTTTTCTTTAGGCTTTATGACCTCTCCAGCCATGTGTATTTGGTTATGTTTACAGAGCCACCCATGAGTTCATTCCCAGTGAGTGGGCTTTAAGTCTAATTTGATAGCTGTTGATTACCCACAAGATAAATGTGTCACTACTGTCCCAATACAGTTTGCTGTGCTGGTCATTGTGGTTATTAGCATTTAAAGCTGGAGTTTGACCATTGATTGACTTGATTGCTGCCCTTAGCATAGTATCTTCTAAAACTATGAGAGCTAGTCTTCAGGGAGGAGGCTTCTAGGTCAGTTCCAGCTCCATTGCTCCAAGTCCTATGCTCAAAGTATGCCCTACTGTTGGGGACCCCTGTTGTGTAAAGTAGCAGTCTCTCCATGTCCGGATAGCCCATGGGCTCGGCTTCATATGCAGAGACTCCTTTTATCAGCAGGGTGCTTTCCCAGCATCTTCCTGACTCATCTTTTGAAGTAGCCGTCACAGAAACATGGCCTCCGGCTCTGAAACTGCCAGGTTTTCCTGTGTGATAATCAGATAATGTCTGGCAGCCTGGCAGGAGCCCACCACCACATGTAAATAGGGCATCCTAAAAGCACCTATCAATTAAGGCTTTTGCCACTGCCCCCATAGTATAAAGTATCCTGGTTTTCCCTCAATAATGGGAGCTGGATCACTGGGACCTGGAGCCAAGCTGAGTCACTGAATAAAGGAGCTGTACCACTGACTGAACTGAGTTCTGTGTCTTACTGCCTACAATCCAGCCTTCCCGGAGAGGGCTATCTCTTCGTAAACCACGACTCATGGATACCCAGCTTTCGCCGTTTCTCGCACCTCCCCTCGTGACCTGGTGGCCAACGGGTCCCGAACTTAGAGAGAGAGTGCACGGTGGATTGGGACGGAACCCGACCGGGCCAGGCCCAGTAGCAGAGAGCCTCAACAACGCGGAGAAGCAGGGACCCGCCAGCGGCGGAGAGCCAAGGACCCAAACAGCAGACGCGGCCTGCGGGACCCACCGCACTCCAGCGACGTGTGGGAGACGGGCGCCACGCCCAGCAGCTGGTGCTCCCGCCCATACCCTACCTTCAGCAATAGGGTCTTACTTTCAAGTTCTGGGGAGTAATCAAGATATAAAGCAATAGTAATCAAGGTCTTAGACTACCCTGACCAACAACTGTAAGGGAGGTTTCTCCTGTCTGGTACTGTTTCTTGTTACATAGCCTTCAGCTATGCATATGCACTCATGCACAGATACTGTATGTATATTTTTCAGTAGGCTTTTGAACTGATACATTTCCTTCTAGTTTTTCACACCAAGTATTATTTACCTCTACTTTTTCATTCCCTGTCTAGCTGTCTCTTTTCCTTCCCCAGTAAAAGTACCCATTTTCCCCTTTTTCTCTTGACACTACATGACTGCTATTGTTACCCACCCCCACCACCACTCTTAATCTCTTTCTTCCCCTTTACCTACAAGGTTCTTTGTAAATCCTTTCCTCCTCCCTACCCAGGTAAATATCCCCATTTTCTCTATTTCCCCCTTGGTAACTTCTGTCTCCCACTATCTCCCTCTTGGGCTCTTTCTTTCCCTTTACCTCTGAGGTCCATTTCCATTTTCCTGGTCCTGCAGTTACATCAGGATATATACTCACATATTAAGAATTTGGTGCTAAGATCCAAAAATGAGAGAGAACATACACTGCTTGTTTTTCAGTTTTTGTCACTTTACTTAGTACAACACTTCTAGTTCCATCCATTTACCTGAAAGTTTCATGATTTCATCTTTCTTTACTGCTGAGAATTCCATTGTGTAAATAAAGTATCACATTTTCATAATTCATTTGTAAGTTTAATGACAATTTTTTAGAACTTTACGTTTTATGTGTATGAGTGCTATACCTGCGTGTATGTAAGTGTACTCATGCCCTGCAGTGCCCAAGGAGGTCAGAAGAGGGAGCTGGATTCCCTGAGACTGGAGTTACAGATGGATGTTAGCTGCTATGTGGGGGCTGTGTTTCAAACCTGTTTCTTCTACTAGAACAACCAGTGCTCCTAACCACTGAGTGAGCTCTCCAGCCCCCATATTTACTTTTGATACTATCATAAATAATGTTGTTTTGATTCTTTTTTCAGGTAGGTCATTATTTGTGGACATAAACAAAACTGATATTTTCATTTTTTTGTTGTTATTAATTAAATTTATTCTTTCACAATTTCACATGGAACACAATGCATATAGGTTACTCACACCCCACTACCTTTCCCTATCTCCCAACTACCCTGTCTACCTACCTTTTCCCTAAAATAGCTTTACTCAATTTGATATCTATTCAGTTTATTTTGTAGCCCTCTGAGTTTAATTGGGGCCATCTGTGTGACTATGGCTTGGTGCTATCCACTGAAGGTTGGTTGACTCCACAATGGATACATGATTGAAAATAATGGTTCCCTGTCTCCCAGAATCTATCAATAGCCAATTTATAGTTCAGCAGTAAGAGCTAGAGCCCTGTGAGCTACTTTCCATTCCATGACTAACTGGTAACAAGGCCCCACTTTGTGTGAGGCCAACGCAAGTGACTGCAGTTCTTTTGACTTCTTTATTGCAACACTTCTAAGAAGTCTAACAGATGGCATTTCATGGCCCTTCATCCAGTCTTCTGGCTTTTTCACATGTTTCTCCAAGCATACCTTGCAATGTTCCTTGAGCCTTAGTGTGGGTGGTATAATTGACTTGTTTAGGGCTGAGACCACAACTGTCAGTAATTCTCAGCATTCTTGGAAACCATGAATCTCTGAATTCAGTGCTATTCATTGTAAAAAGACACTTCTCTGATTAAGCCTAAAAGCAGTCTTTGTTTATGGTATAGGCATAGATATTTAATTAAAGTCTGGTGTTGATATTTGACTTTCACATCTCTTTTATGCTTCTTCCTCAAATATAACTCATTTTTCAATTTATTGATTTTTGTGTATGTGTATTTCATATAGAATATTCCAAACAATCTTATTCATCTTTGTACCCACATTCAAGGTGGCACCCTCCCATATTCATTTGGGCCAACTGTGTGGTATTAAACACCCAAAAGGAAAGTATAACCAAAGATTAAAGTGATCAGTATAATTCTTTAAGAGTCCATGTGTACAGCTAAAGACAACAAAACAAACAACAATGCTAGACAGGAGATACCTTCCTTTGAATTGTTGGCCAGGGTGGCCCAAGAGACTCCCAACAGTAACCCAGCATAGAACTGGGAAAACTGAACAGCAGACCCCAGTCTTATCTAAAGGAATGTTGGCAACTGATTGCTACTTGATGAAGGAGAGCTGAGCTTCTTAAAACAAGAAACTCTAGATAGGCTGACTAGATTCAGTGGATGAACTCTCACACCTTTTAAAAGTTACATGTGTTAGTGAATAATTTGTGGGGAAATTTTTCATTTTAATAGTATAGTGTGTACTACACAGTTTAAACACTTTAAGCTAAACCTATGCAGCTATTCAAAATACAAAATATTTTCATGATTCCAACAAGATGAGTCTCCTAATAGTTAATACCATTCCAAATGTCTTGGTTCTTGACAGCCAAGAATATGATTTATTTTTTCTGGGTTTGCTTTTTCCCAAAATAATGTATAAGTTGAATCACATACAGAAACTCAGAATTCAGACCTTAAAGTTAAATTTTTCTAAGCCTTCACGAAAGATCTTATACCAGTATTGTACAAAATAACATGAAAATATGTTTATTCAAGGTCTAAAAATCTTTATACTTCAAAGTATCAAACAATATTAATTAATCACATTAAGATAAAAGAATCACTGAAAAATAATTTTGATAGGTACCATAAAAATGAATAATATTAAAATGTCTTATATGCTTAAAAATATCACCATAAACAATGAGCACTAGAAAAATTGGACCATATGTGAGTGTTTTCATCTGAATTAGACTTTCTACAAAAAAACCTACGGTGAACCCAAATCTCTGATTTAGTGAAATACTCCAGCTCTTTCCCCATTTTACTGGAAAATGTAAGAAGTGCAACAAGGCAATAAGGTGAATAAATTTAAAATGCTTTGAAAGCTGAAATAAAGCTTAGGTTATTTATAAATGATAGAATTATTTTCCCCATAATATCCAACTACCAATTAACTTTTACATATAAAACAGTAGTGTTGTAAGATCAATGTAAGCACCTCGTGTCTATAAACCAGCATCAGTGACTAATTATTTTTTGTGATAATACTTCTACGAACACCAAAACTTAGTAAATAGCTAGTACCTAGTTCATATATTGAAACTAATTTGAAAGACATAAGTGAGAGAAAAAATTAGTCCTAAACATCTCAAGGGGTACAACACTGTATTGGATTGTTAGAGTAGGTACTGTAAAGATCTCATTGTTAAAAAGGAAAATTCAAAGGTGGACGTTGTGAACTCTAATTTTGAACTGTATCTCAGAAGAGTTACAAACTATGAACGTAGACTCTTCTTGCAGTTCCAATGCATAGAAACTTACTGTTTTGAAATGTGTAATTAATAATGTTATACGTAGCTCCATGTAGTCATTTTTTAGAGTTTATTTATGTTTAAGAGTATTTTGTCTACATGTATGCAAGTGCACCACATGTGAGCCTGGTGCCCACAGAGGCCGAAAGCAACCATCAGATTCCCTAGAACCAGAATGACTGATGGGTATCAGTTACCAAGTGGATGCTGGGAACTGAACCCAGGCCCTTTGGAAGAGAAGCCAGTTCTTTTAACCGCTGATCCATCTCTCCAGCCCCCATTTAGTCATTTTCATAAGTGTATATGATGACATATATTGTAAACATTAACAAATAGTTAAGGAAATAATTTGTAATTCAGTTTTTAAAGTACTTATCTGTTATATTCCAAAATTGTATGCTGTTTCCAAATAAAAAAATATTATTAATAAACTCTCCACTGACACAGCCATGTGATCTTCTATCAATATTGTTGAAATTAAAAATTAGGAAACAACTGATTTGCAAATAGGTGTTTTTCACACAGTGAGTTGGATCATTATTTTCTCATCACTTACATCAATATTATGAATTGTTCCACTGGAGCCTTTGAGATTTTTACATCCCAGCACAATCTATGGTAATAAATTACTGGAAGATTAGAGGTTTTCTATTGCTTTGTGAGGTATGAGAAGAATGGTTTTTTGTTTTTTTTTTTAAGAGAGAATGGAAGAAAATCTGCATAGCAATGCAGACAACCATAGATGTATATGTTGTAGGCAAAAGTTATACATAGAAAATGGGTACGTTTTTTTTCACAAACTTATTGTACTCATGAAAATCTTAGGGCATTTTATGGGATGGCAAGGTGTAAATGTATTGTAGTTTTATGTTAGCTGTCCTAAGATGAAGTGTATTTTCTTCAGTTTTTCTCAGTCACTATGGTTCAATTCACTGAAATAATCAGGGTCTTACAGTAGATATGGGGCTTCTTCCTGCCAATGCCTAATCCACCTGAACCCTGAACATAGTTTTGCCTCAAGGCAACAGAATAGTCATGTTGAGACATTGGGATTTTTTTTCTCAGATATAAAAATACTAATTTTAAAGCCTAAAGATCAAAAGCGGTTCCATATACAAGAAAAATAAGGACTTTCATGAAAATATTTATAAATGTATTAAATACTGAGCAGTTTCTATATATAGCTTGGCATATTAATAACCTAAGTTTAAAAAATAAAAATGAATATTTATATTCTGTCCCTCATTTCAAATTCACTGATCAGAAAAAACTCAAAAGATGAAGTCAGATAATTCTTAACTCCAGCCCTGCTTAGACCCTTTGGGAATTTTTTGACCTATGTTACATACCCTTCCAATACAGAAATAATTATATTGAAAAGTAATGTAGAATATTTCCAGGGGAATGTTCCTAGCACACAATAGAACAGTAGTACACTAGTCTATTTCATTGTTATTAAGTTTCGGTTTCTTTACATATGCATTGTTCATATCAACTTGCTTCTCTTATAAGTGGACAACTTATTTTATGAATATTCACATAAATCAGTGTAAAGTAGTAGATAAAAATGTGTTTTGTTTCAGGATGTGCAGAATTATACTGATGTTTTATCAATAAGATTATTTTCTCTTTTAGAGAATTTCAATATATAAACCATCAATGCTAATGGCTTTGAAAGAAATTCAGCAGGATGTGGCTTTTGAAGGTGTTATCTGTCATTTTCTTTAGATGGCATTCCAATTGCTGCAAACTGGAAGAATGAATCTGTATTTCAAGTATTCTTAGATCCTTGCTGTTGGCTTAGTAAGCATGTAGGTCTTCATATAGGTTAATTTTGAGTATTATGGAGACTATTTCACAAAAGAAATTGTCACTACCAACTATATAAATTAGGGTCTGGAAGGTTCTGGGTAACAATGTACCTGATAATTGGTTCCATTTTGAAGCACTGTCAATATAGGTTTTCCACATACCAAACAAAATGATTAATACTCTTTTCCAGCATATATGTGTGTGTGTGTGTGTGTGTGTGTGTGTGTTTAGTGCTTTGGCAGCAAAGAAATTCTCAAGTCAATTTACATAAAGCAAATCCAATTGTACTTTCAGTAATCTGGATATAAAACTAATTAATATTCAGGGTGTGATCTCTAAAACAATAGCACTAGTCTGTGCTTGGAAGAGAATACTAGGAGTATACTAACATTCTTAGATGCTAGATTCTTCTAACATGAATCAAATCAAATATTTCTATGTAAATAAGCTTAATGAAATATCTTTTTTTACTAAGTCAAAGAATGCTTCTGGTTCATTTGTTAGTATTTTTAATTGTGTTATACATTTTACTCTATGGTTCTCAGGCTTTTAAAAAATCTTATAAAATTAGTTGGGATATATCCCAAATAGATATTTTATCACAGCAAATAAAAATCCTGGGATGGGAACCAAGGGGTGGGCAACGCTATGGGAGGGTGCCATTAGGGAAGTGGGTATATAGATGAAAAGATTGCTTGGGATGTTCTGTATGAAATACACAAAAAAATCAGCAACTTAAAAAAAATTATATCTGAGGAAAAAGCATAAAAAACTTGCTTCATGTTCATTAGTAGGGGTGAAAAAACAGTACCATTGAAATCTTCCTGATGGCTTTATATCCATACTCAGGTGCCAAGGATCCGAGTGTAATGGACTGTGACTAGTAATAATCAGATACATAGAGATTAGACACGTATGTGCAAACAACTGTTAGTAGCATTAAAATGAGTTTTTCTGTATGAAATAATATATTTTAAAATGAAATGGAGATATTTTTTAAAGGTTAAAATCTCATTCAACTTTATGTCTTATAGGGTTTATCCTGGGTTCAATATTGTAGAGCTGTAGTAATTCAAATCTGAACTTAAAAATTTACAGCCAATTTTGAAAGAGATGCATCTTTGCTCTGGAAATTGTTATTGAATATATTAATGCTGTAATGAAATGCTTCATCTAATCATGTGGTTATTAAATAAGGAATTTTTTAAAATCCTGGAATGAAGAATGCGTTACCTCTCTTTGAGTTGTTTGACAGTGAGATCTCATAGACCCCTCCCCAAATATTACAGGCTGTTGCCACTGCCCTTGGTTAATTTCCAAAACCTATTGGTAAGGACCTATTGCTGAAGAGAACCCATTCTTGAGTCATAAAACTTGAAAATATCAAGAAGGTACTGACCTGGAATCTTCATCCTTACTGGCTAGCTTTCATGGTATGGGAGGGTGCTGTGCAAGCTACCAGAGGTGAACACTTTTCATCAATTTTACCTAGTTAAGAACTACAGTAATGACTTGCCTGGCAAGTAATACCCACTAATGCCATGGCAAGAATGCTATGCTATGGGGAAACTGAAGTGGTTAGAAAGTTCAGGTAGATCTAGAAAGGTTTAGGGGAGGTATAAATATGATCAAAATAGATTGTATGAAGTTCTCAAAAATAAAATAAATTAGAACTTAAGAATACCTCAAAAATCATAGAATCTAATTTTAATTAATGAATTTCTAATCATCAGCTTTCTACCAGCAGCTAAAAGCTCAAAGCTTAAATGGGGTTGTGTAGGTCAAGATTCAGTATTTCTGGGTATCCCCAGAAAAAAGAATTAAGCTCTCTGATTTTCAGTTTCATCATCAACAGTATTATAGTATTCATTCTATCTCATGGGTTCTTAGAGGGGTTGAATGAGATTATACATGTCATCAATTTAACAAGACACTGAGAGCGTGGCAAATATTCAATGAACATTAACTGCTATCTCATTTCAATGTCCTGTAGGCTTCCATGCCTCCAAGTGCAAGTATTTTCCAGGTTCATTCACTTAATTCATCTTTCAGTGCTTGCTGTATGTCACCACTGTTTGGTGCTTTGACACAAAGATGAATGAAACACAGTCTCCACTTGTCTTGGCTATGGTCTTAGAAGCAGAGCATGTGATGGGGATTTATGAAAGTGATTTATTAAACAATACTTTTAGGAGAAAATGGAGTGAGGGAAAGGGGTATAAGCTAGTGACAGGAAGGAACTATGAAACTACAAACAGTTAGGGAATGCCAGAGTTAGGCTGACCCCAATGGGATCTCTGAGATATGAAATGTAAATTGTTCTTACTCTAATCTTGAATACTGAGGCATCACACATTGCTCATGAGAAAGTTTCTTTAAAAATTGAAAGTGAAACCTCTTAACCTAGATATGATGGGACAAGCCTGGGAGAAATACATTGAACTTATAAATCAAAACAGTAAAAGTGCCTCCTAGAACATGAGGCACCATAGCCTCTGTGACACCATCCCTAGAATCAGCACCAATCAGGTAAAACAGACAGACATGAGAGTGGTGTCATAATTTTGATTTACTGTGCAAATGGTCTAAGAGAGAAATAGACCTTCACAACACTTACACATTTTTCTTCATCAGGCTCTTTTACAACTCTTAAGCTTTAGTCCCTCAAAAGCCTCACAATCCCACACATCTCCAGCCCAGATATATCACACTTTATGTGTAAGTCCAAAGCATAGTTTCCTTCTAGATACTCTCTAGCCTCTAACTCAGGTCTCTTCAGTCTTCTAATGCTACCTGTGCACAAAGTTTTCACAAACATTTATCACACTGCACTATAATGAGCAGTTGATAATTTTGTTTTTCTGACTAACTTGAGACTAAGAGAATAGCATCTTATTATTCAACTTTGGTAGACTTAGTGTTAATGGTTAACACAACTTAACTGGCTTAACAAAAGCTCAGTGAGTAATCGAACTGATTACAAGAATGAATCATGTCACAGATTCTGTGTCACCAAGATCTAGTCTCTATGGATATCTATAATCCCTCCCAATTATATGTGAAGTATATTTTTTACACTTAGATTGCCAGATGCCTTTTACTTTGTGACAAGTGCTTATTATCCAGCAGGTAATTTAATGTTTGGAAATTTTTCTGTTATAATTCCACAGACCTTTAACACCTTCTTTTAAGGGGAGGTTATAACAAAGAACAGGGAGAACTGACCTTGCTGGAGCATTTTGAATCAGATAACAAAATCAAAGAGAGATTAATTATAGAAACTTAAGAGCCAATGTGGGAATAAGTGGGATTTTCTAGAACACAATTTAACCAGTAGAAGCTTCAGTTTAAATAATGGTAAAAGTTAATGCTTTCTAGCCTATTTCTGAGAAGAATTGCTGTCCCAGATTCCCTTGAAATCTAAAATTCATTTCCAAAAGTTTGTTGAAAATCAACTAATAGTTGACTTATCAGAATAAAATGAGTTAAGGTTTTGTACTCAAGTGGAAACTTACAGCTGAGCAATTCCCACAAATTTACAGAACACTTTAGTTGTAAGTTTTTATGAAAGTGTATTAACTATCTTTAGTAAGATTGTAATTAAAATATTTTACATTTTGTTTTATAAATTTCATACTTTCCATGCAGAATTGTGATATGCCACAGAACTAAGAACATTAAACAATCCATGAGTCTATGAAATGTAGTCATTGAACTGAATTCACAAAATCAATAATGCAAAAGAGGGCAGGAATATTTTTAGTCAAACAGGACTTCTGAAGCAGAATGGGAATGAACTATCTATTTCTTTGGCTTTGACAATGCTGACTGAAGTTTAAGAAGACTCTCAGAAACTGTGAGAAACCTCAAGAAAATGGCTCACACCACTTCTGCTCTGCAAAAGCTGCCAAGGTTCAGACTGGCAATTGCTCAAAAATTCCTCAATTGCTTTGTTTTGGGTCATGGCTTATTTGAGAATTCAAAGAGATGATGAAGCCATTTCAGAAGGAATTGACTCCAAGAGAAGATATCCACTTTGCATTGGTGCAGTTTAAACTCTGTATAGTCTGCATGCTTCTTGTGAAAAGTCAAGTCCTATTTCTTGAGGGAAGATACTTTATTGATTAAAAAAAATAGTGGAACTGCCTTAGTGAGGCTATTATCTAACTACAATTTAGCGCACTTATTTGTCTAGATAGCATGATTTGATTGCTTACTGTTCTCTTCTGGATTAAAAGAATCTCTGAGACTACTTTAATAGGATTTCTAATTTCTTCTTGGACTGACCTAAATTATCTAATCTGGTAACATTTTGCTTCTTATCTGATTTGAATGCTTACTGTGGTCTTATAGCTTCAAAGAACTTGTGAGATTATTTTGGTGAGGGTTTCTAGCTTCTTCTCTGACTGGTCCAATTAAGCTAATCTGGGCCTGCAAGATGGGTCAGCAGGTAAGGTACTTGATGTCCAGTTGATTACTACCTTTCTTCAGTTAGTGGGACCCAAATGGAGAAGGAGAGAAACCACCCCCTTGAGTTGTCCTCTGGTCTCCACTTGGCCACCATGGTATTTGGGCATATACTATTGCATATACAGGCATGAACACATACACACACACACACACACACACACACACACACACACACAAATATCATAGTGGCATTTTTGTCTTGGGGGTAACAAACAGCTCTCTAATTTTTCTTAAGGCCTGATCA
Source organism: Nannospalax galili (assembly GCF_000622305.1). Classification (NCBI taxonomy): domain Eukaryota; kingdom Metazoa; phylum Chordata; class Mammalia; order Rodentia; family Spalacidae; genus Nannospalax; species Nannospalax galili. Next base: position 6,290,550 of record NW_008341810.1, on the reverse strand, counting down.
AAAGGGGAAGTATAACCAAATCTCTGGAGGGGTCATAGACATTGGAGGGGATCCTACCACTGCCACTTCCCTAAACCAGGATAACTTCTTAATTTTATCAACATTCTTATCCTTATATTCACAGACAAATATAACTCTCACCATTTATCAAAGAAACATCTTTTTCTCCCAAAGTGTTCTGTAGCTGTGGGGCGTCATCTGTCCTCTTGATCAAGGAGGCCGTGGAGACCCCACCAGATGGACTTGAACCAGTGTCCAGTCTACAAAGAGGAGGGTCAACACCGAGGAAACATTTCCTCCATGCTTCCAAGTGAAACCAGGCAAGGTCGAGCAGGACCTTTGGCTTATCTTCACATAGATGGAACTGGTAAAAGAAAGGAGCCAGGGGCTCTTCCCAAGCCCATGCGACCCCTGAGGAGCAGATCCTCAAATGACCTTAACAGTAAAAATAGTTTTATCTGGGCCAACTATAGGGTCTTAAACACCAAAAAAGAAAGCATAACCAAAGATTAAAGGGGTCAATATAATTTTTAAGAGTCCATATGTATAGCTAAAGGCTGCATAACAAGAAACAATGCCAGACAGGAGATACCTTCCTTTGAGTTGTTGGCCAGCATGGCCCAAGAGACTCCTAGACAGTAACCCAGCACAGAACTAGGAAAGTGAGCAGCAGACCCCAATCTTAGCTAAAAGAATATTGACAACTGATTGCTGCTAGGTGAGGAGCAGCTAATCTTCCTAAAACAAAGATCTCTATATAGGCTGACTAGATTCAGTGGATAGACAAGCAATGGGGACTGGCTGGAGGCACTGACAACATAGTGGACAGTAACAGGGATGACAGAGTATATGGCCTCCAGTTCCCTCATGGAACACAGGGGAATGAGGGGTAAGGAGAAAAATAATGCACCCCTCAACTTTCACCACTGAATATTCCTTATACAACAGAGTGTGATACAGAAGGCCATAACTGGCCATGTTTTATAGAATAAAAGACTGCAGAGTGTGTATCCCTGGATTGGACTCTTATATTGAACCTCACCCACCCAAAGCTTAGGGAATGTGATGGCTAATCCTGGGTGTCAACTTGACTGGATCTGGGATTAATTGAAATGAAAGAGATCTTCTTCATTGGATCATCTGAAGCCAGAAGACGCACCCTAAATGTAGGTGTTACCTTCTGATGGCAGCCCTTATAAAAGGCCAAGGCAGAGGAGAACGCCAGGCTTCTTTCTGCTTGCCTTCTCTCTCGCTGGTGACTTCTTCTTGCTGCTGTAGACTGAAGACTAGCTGATCTTTTGGAATTGGTCAGACCTTCAGGGCCAGATTGGGACTACTGAGACATCCAGCCTTGTGGACTGAGTGACTACGGATTCTCAGCCTCTCCAGTGTGGTGCAGCCATTGTTGGTCTACTCGGATTCTATCCTGTGAGCTAAGCTGATAAATCTCTATACATATATATTCATTCTACCGGTTCTGTTTCTTTGGAGAACCCTGACTAATACAGGGACCATTGTAGAGGAGGGAGTGGAAAGAGTCTGAGTGCCATGGATGGTTCATGAACACAGGGATGTAGAGGCTTTCAGGCCAAGCTTGCACATGTAAACTTGTGGTAGTGGTGGCATGGACCACAGGACCTATGACAACTCAATCAAACAAGTGCCCAGAGGAGAAGAGAGAAATGGATGATGGACCAGCACTAGGCTGAGAACTATTGGAGACTGACTACTACTGGGTAAGGGAAAGTATGAATGACTTACAATCTCTAAATATACTGACTAGACCCCAGTGGATAAATTTGCACTGAAGGACATCTGGGTACAAATTCATGACTGGATAGGTCTTAACATGTCTGATGTAATACATGAAGGTCAGTGGGGGAGTTGGAGAGTCTGTATGGGGTAGGGTGACTAAATTTGACTAAGATCTGTCATATGAAATTACAAATGCTCAATAAAAGGTTTAGAAGTTAAAAAATAAATCATAATTTAACAACTCAGTGTTTAAGAGCACTGGTTGTTCTTGCAGAAGACCCAGGTTCAAATTCCAGCACCCACATGGTGGCTAACAATCTTCTGTAACTCCAGGGCCAGGGGATCTGAGGCCCTCTCTGTCTACCACAGGCTCTGCATGACACGGGTGCACTTACACATATGCAGGCAAAACACTCATATACATTAAAAAAAACTAATTTAAAAAACATATCAGGAGGTTCTGGAGAGATGGCTCAGTAGCTAATAACACTAGCTGCTCTTGCAAAGGACTGGAGTTCAATTCCCAGCACTCATAGTTCATAACTCCATTTCCAGGTGATCTGATGTCCTCTTTTGGCATCAGTGGTCATTGCATGCATGTGATACACTTATATACATTCAAGAAAAATAATCATACACATACACTAAAAAAATTGATAAACAAACTATTAAGAGAATCTATTGTCATCTAATACTCTTATTTGTCATCTTTGAGAAATCTTAAAACTTTCCATGTAATATTTAGACATATGGTCTAATTTAGAGATTTTTGTGAAAGCTAACATTTCTGTTTCTGTTTATTGACTTTTTCAAGTTCATTTTCACTTGTTCCAGGACCATTCACTACAAATACTGTCCTGTCTCTACTGAATTGCCATCGCTACATTTTTTGAAGGTCAGTTATTAATACATGTATGTGTTTCTGAACCCTATTTTTGGTTCACTGTCTGTCCTTTTATTCATATCATTACATCATGGTGAGTGTGTTAACTCTTGAAGTTGGGTTAGAGCATTCGTCTATATTTATCCTTTTACTTAAATATTTTGTTGGCTATTCTAGCTCCTTTCTCCTTATGTAAGCTTTAGGACAAATATGTCAATGTACATAAAATAATAAAATGTCGAATTTTTTCATGTAAATTATGTAATTCTGAAAACTGATTCCATTTTATTTTTAGTGCCATTACAAATTTTAGTGTCATGACAAATACCATTGTGATTTTAAGTTCAGTTTTCTATGTCTTTTGCAAATACGTAACAAGGTAAATGTCATTTTTTTATTGTTTTCATATCCTACTCCTTTTCTATAATCAATAATCTTTTCTGAGAGCTGGACCCTGTGTAGACTGATTTATATGATGAATCATCTTTTAACTACAATCATATTTCTCTTCTGAGATAGTCCCCCTAAAGACCAATCATGAGATTAAATTAATTATAAATGTCAGCCTGTTCAAAGTAATCCAATTAAGCACAATTGTATGTTCTCTATATTCCTAATCATTCTCACCTAGGGGATGTCTTACCTTCATATTTTTAAACAGATTTTCTCAGCCAAATTATTATTATTATTATTATTATTATTATTATTATTATTATTATTTTGGTCTTTTTGAGACATGGTCTCCATGTAGCCCCAGTTGTCCTGGAACTCATTATGTAGACCAGGTTGGCTTTGAACTCACAGAGACCCGCCTGCCTCTGACTCTTGAGTGCTGGGATTAAAGGCATGCACCACCACGCCCGGCAGAAGCCAAATTATTTTTACAGTTATGAGTCTAAGAAAGGATATATTAGGATTAGAAAAACAAAGAAAAATAAGATTTACCTGGTGAATCTGAAAACTTAAGCCAAATTTCATAATGATATCTGAGGTGCTCCCCAAATTTCACTGATCGTTGAAGCATTTCTACGAGAGGGAGTGATATGTGAACAGAATGCAGAACTGACTAATCAACCAAGCTGAATAATACTGTTGCATTAGCCAGTAAATCATAGTTTTAAAAAAGGCATAGAATTCAAAGCAAATTATAATTTTTAAATTAGAGTATCAAGGTATTCCTTGCAAATGAACCATCATGAAGCACAGCAGGAGACACACCACACCATTTTCATGTCATGTGCAGGTAAAATTCTTTTTAAATTTTTTCTTTTTATTTTTGAGAATTTTATGTATGAGTATTGTCTTTGCACTAAAATTCTTGATTTAGAAACATAGAGCACTGCTGGAGAATTCAGATTATGAAATTTAGTTTATGAAAACGTGGTTGGGATTCAATGGTTGCATTTGCCTGAAAGCTGCATGCCAATACTTGGAAGATACACAGTTGAAACTTTTTATATATAATATATATTAATATACATATATATCCCATAATTTTACGTTACCATTTTAGTTTCTCATGAAAATGATTTGCCAATATAGATATACCAGTAGGTGAATCTAAATCTATTCTGACCTATAAAATCAACATCAAAGGATGGGGATGTTGCTCAGTGCCTTTACACATCTGATCCTTAAACATATGTTCATCACAAGCACATCAGAAATGCACGTATGATAATAGATAACTTAGAAGATGTACAATGGAGTGATGATGTAGTCCATTCTGACCATGTATCATCTATACAATAGGATGGTAAGACAATGCAATACAAAAATTGTTATGAGAATTGAGTTCATTTTAAACGAAATCCTCATGCATACAATTGATCAATGGATAGGTACTATTTTTTCTCATCATTTTTTTCATCAACACTATCCCAGATACAACACTGAAAGTATGATTAGCATGAGAGAGGAGGGGAGCTGCCAATGCTTCAAATGCCATTAAAGGATCAGACACACTTCTTATCCACAAAGAGCAAGATACACTAAAGAACTGGGTAAGCAGTCGGATAAAAGCTACAGAAAATTTGGAGATATGGTAAATGGAATATGAGTTTGCTGACAGAACACACGTTCAGAGGGTTATTAGAAATAGAAGAGAGTTGAACTATTCTGCATTATTAAGCTATTTAAATTTTGGATCTGAGTTGTGAAAATGGCAATGAATAAAGCCTTTTGGAATTTGCTGAAAGTACTTTGAGGTTATTAACATTACATAATTTTATACACAAGGGATAATCTGGTGTCCCTGGAGAAATTTTAAGAAACCTACTACATGTAGGTTATGTGCCTTTCTATTTCTAGGTTTAATCAGTTCCAAACCATGAAGTAACAAAACTCTGACTAGAAACATACAAAAAGGAAAAACCTGGGAATTACTAAATTTTCTGGTTGACTATATATTTGATTTTTGGATATATCAAATTTCTGCATTTAGAGAACAAGACGTATTGAAACAAAAAATATTCTTAAATCTTAGATGAGATCACCCATGAGGAAATTATTTGCAAAATCCAAAGTGTTTTTCAGCTATGGCAGTGTCCTCTATAACCAAAATTTGAAGCCCCAAACCACAGAAAATCACTACATAATATTTTGTTTGGTTATACATATTGCTCATTTTATTCTCTTTTAATTTCTGTGAGTCATTGCTATTAATGGATTTTGAGATACTTTTAATTTTAATAATTGCCTTTATTCTGAACATAGCTTGAAGGGGCAGAGGCAAAACTAGAACAAAATTCTAATTGTAAAATTCAATCATTTAGTCAATTTCCTCTTTATTATTTTGATATTCATTCATATTTTCTGAAACGAGGATGCGAGAGAACATAACACATTCATCGTGCTGCCTTGACTACTACATAATTGGCAGGCATCAGACATAGCAAGATTTGTGGAGTGACTGTAAATTGGGCACAGAAGAGTCAACCAAGGAAGCCTGAAATTCCAGGTATGTTCAGTCTCTTACAATCTCTTGAACTTTAGCTCTCACAACTATAAAAGCATTGAGAATCACAAAAGGTGCTAGTGAAAGTGAGCTTAGTGGTGATAGTTCAGTAATGAAACATAAGTTGCATAAATAAACTTTAGATTTTCAAATAGTCAAATAATGGTCTCACGACAAACTAGAAAAAGCATGAGGCAGATTCTAGACCTCACATTCTAGAGGTCTCTTATTTTATTAATATAATGGAAAACTGTAAGTTCCTTTTTTACTATCTTTATCAATCTAAATTAATTTACTAAAGTAAAAAAATCTCAAGTAAGACACAAAGTCTATATTAATGTGTACTTTAAAATGTGTTCTAGCGGCTGGAGAGGTGGCTCAGTGGTTAAGAACACTGGTTGTTCTTGCAGGAGACCCGGGTTCGAATCCCAGCACCCACATGGCAGCTAACAACTGTTCATAACTCCAATCCCAGGGGATCTGGCAGTCTCTTCTGACCTCCATGGACATTGGACAACACGGGTGCACTTACCTACATGCAGGCAATACATGCATACACATAAAATAATAAAAAAATTAATTAATTAATTAAAATAAAATATGTTCCAGGGGGCTGGAGAGATGGCTCAGTGGTTAAGAACACTCAGAAGACCCGGGTTCAAATCCCAGCACCCACATGGCAACTAATAACTGTCCATAACTCCAGTTCCAGGGGATCTGACAGCCTCTTCTGTCCTCTCAACAGAGTGCACTTACCTACATTCAGGCAATACACACATACACATAAAAATAAATAAGAAAAAATATGTTCCAATAGGCTACATAGTTCCGTAATATAAGCAGATTTTAAACTTTTTTTTTCTTTTTAGCTAAATAGCTTACACAACCTTACCTGGAAATGCACATTAAGAACAATAAATAATCAGTCTTGTTATTTTTGTGTGCCATGTGCTGTATAATTTAATGGTATGAAAATCTGTATTTTAACATTCAATTACTAGGGCTGGAAAGAATGGCTCAGTGGTTAAAAACACTGGTTGTTCTTGCAAAAGACCCGGGTTCAAATCCCAGCATCCACATGGCAGCTAACAACTGTCCATAACTCCAGTCCCAGGGCATCCGATAGCCTCTTCTGACCTCCATCGGCATTGCACGACACAGATGCACTTACCCACATGCAGGCAATACATGCATACACATAAAACAAAATAAATAAATAAATAAATATTAAAATTCAAATACTGAAAACTTTGTTGTCATTGACTACAATTGATTGTGAAAATTAATAGTTATTTTTATTTTAAAATTAATTGCTTAAAATGTGCAAAAATTAAGTATTAAAGAAGTAGTATATGTATCTAAAACAATACCAAATATAATTATTCCCTTTAAAATATAATTATTTCCTTTAAAATTTGAATCAAATAGTTTCTTAATCTTACAAATATGCATTAATGAAGCTATTTGAAAAAAATATATCTATAAAAATTGTTGAGTAAGAATGAAGAAATGAGTCCTTCAGATATTAGGACCATGCTTTGATAAAGCAAACTGAATCCAAATTTCTTTACTTTTAGGCTTTAAAATATGTTTATTTGAGGCTGGAGAAATGGCTCAGAGGTTAAGAGCACTGAATGCTCTTGCAGAGGACCCAGGTTCGATTCCCAGCACCCACATGTTGGCTACGAACCATCCTTAACTCCAGTTCCAGGGGACTCCAAAGCCCTCTTCTGACCGTGGCATTGCACAACACCGGTGCACTCATATACATGCAGGCAATACACTCGTATACATAAAATAAAAATAATAAATTAAAAAAAAAACCATATGCATTCTAGTTTGTCTCTAAGTGAACAGAAGCTTCTGAGAGGAAAATCAAGGAAGTGTCAATTTAATCTGACTGCTTACAGTTGCTTAAATATTTAAATACATAAATATTAATATACAGCCTGACTTGTAATATAAAGCATTTAACAGGTATATTAGAAACCCTAGGGAAAAATTGAAATGAATATTAATGTAGATTTTCCTTTCTAGAAAACTTTTAAATCATGCATTCTTTAAATTTTTTAAATTTATTTTTTAAAATATATTTTATTGACATTTTGTGTATTTCATACACAACATCATAATCATCTTTATGCACCCTTCCCCAGTGACTCCTCCCATAGCCCACACCCCACTGGATTTCACGCATTCTGGCATTATTTTAAGGCCTATCGAGTCAAGTCACTATCTCCTGACATTCCTCTGAATTTCTTATAATACATTATTTGTGTAGATATGAGCACAAACCTGCGTGGATATGAAGAAACCACACATTCCCATGTGTTAATATAGAATTTTGATGGTGAAAACATACAGTGAATAAATACAGTAATATATTTGAGACTACTATGAGCAAAAATAAGCGCTTTGATTAATAACCTCAGTATAATGAGAATCCATCCCAACGTTTGCAGGAGCTGGCAAGTACTTTTGCGTAACAACGAAGTCTCTGCACATTAAATCCCCCATCTTGAGCTGCTTCACCCTGTTCGTTTGCTAATTCTCCAGAGCCTAATTGCACCTTTATTTCCTCCTTTACTCTGTCCTCCCTTTCCTTCCCACCATCTGGCTCACTAGTCAGTGCTTTCCTTCCTGCTTTTGTCCTCTGTCCTTTCTTCCTGCTTTTATGTTCCCCCATTTCCTGCTTCCCCTTTCTTTTCCTTTGCTCTCCCTTTTCTTTTGTTCCTTCCTCCCTTCCCATCATCCCTTTTCTTCCTTCCTCACATGGAAGTCTGTGAAACACTGAAAGAACAGAGTAGGATGGAAGAAGAGCAGGAGTCCAGGCAAATTATGAAACAGAGTTTTGGGAAGGTCACCAAAGGCACCAGGGAGACTAGGCAGTAAGGAAAAAGGGCAGCAACAGAATGTCTAGCAGCCAAGAATTCAGGCAAGTGGGATGTGGGACATAAGGATATGTCACGTTACTGGCCAAGGAGGTAAGTGGAAGGTGAGTGGAGAGGAGGTTCCCATGATCCTGCCATATTACTCTGTTCTTGGGCATTTACCCAAAGAGCTTCATATTCTACTTCAGTGATGTCTGTCCATCCATGTTCATTTTTACCCTATTCACAATAGGCAGCAAAATAAACCTGGCTGTCCATCTACTGATGAATGGATAATGGATATAAGGTACATTTATACATTGGAACATGATTCATCTGTGAAGATAAGCAAAATTATGAAATTCACAGGTAAATGGATGTAACCGCAAACAATCGTCCTGAGTTAACCCAAACCTGGAAAGAAAAATGTTGCATGTTTTTCTTGTAAGTTAATCATAATTTTGAATCTTTAGATTCGTATATTTCAATGAGAACATCCATGAAATTCAGAAAACTAATTGAGGCCATGTGGGACATCAAGGGAAGAAAGAATGTAGTGATATTAAGGGGGACAGGTGAATAATGGGAGAGAAAGGTTTTAGTGGGGTGGGAAAGGGGAGGGCAGGATAGAGGAAGGAATAAGGAGAGGGATAAATAACGTTAAAAGCCTTTTAAAAAGTCATATGGCCAGGAATGGCGGCACACGCCTTTAATCCCAGCACTTGGGAGGCAGAGGCAGGAGGATCGTTGTGAGTTGGAGGCCAGCCTGGTCAACGTAGTGAGTTCCAGGACAGTTAGGACTACAAGGAGACCCTGTCTCAAAAAAGACAAAAAAAAAAGTCATATGGAACTATACTATAGAATATTCTTGAAATAGATACGGGCACAATATAAGAAGGGTTAAAATATATTTACCTTGTAATGGTTTTGATTGGGCCTTGCAGACACTGGAGGCTAGTAAATAAAAACTGCAATGCTAGGAATTGACTCCCTCTTTTGGAAATGCTGACCAAGCACTAGCATAGACCCTCAAACAATACTGGTTATTGTCACTGATCTTGATTACATGTCCGAAAATGACAACAAAATCCTAATTATTACTAAAGACACTATATTCATGAGCCATGTAACTAACAAGGAGAAATCAAGCTGGTATTGAAAATAATATAATAAATAATAAAACAAAATGGTTAAATAAATAAATAATACTGAGATTTTTCCAAGAACATTTTTCTTCCTGATAATCTTGAAGACATTCTTCCACCATTTAACTTTTTTAAAACAACCATATTTAATGTATAGCACTACAAAGTATATATTAAATAATGTTATAATGAGTTGGTATAATTTAAAAGGACATAAATGAGGAAAAACTTAGGATACAAAATTTCTCCTCCCAAAGTAAAATTTAAAAAAAATTTTTTTTTCTAAGTGAGTCAATATAATAAATACATTCAGTGACTAACTTCTTACATTTAAATTCAAATAGGGGTCAAAGAGTAAAGGAAATTATAAACAAATGAATTTATATTTTCTCAATTTAATTTGAAGAATAAAATTAAATGAATTATGTAACTTATTTTCTCTTTGGGTGATGCAACTTTAAAAATACACGTGCTACTTAATTATCAGATAAAGCTCAGTCGTGGTTTGTAGAAAACTGCAGGAATCAAATGAGGAGATGATAGCATTCCTTTACAACTACAGATGTAATGAAAATTAGCTAGTGAGGACCAGAACTCTGTGTCAGTGCCCAAGCTCCATTTTCACTAATTCAACAGAAAAATATCAGGCTTTTAAATTTAATATTAGTATTTTCTGTAAAATCAAAGAGTTTTCTTTAGAATTTAATTATCTAAATTTTCATTATGTAGTTCATTAAATATGTGTGTGGCATGTACTGAGTAGCTCTGATAATCGGCAATTGATGTGCCCTCACTAAGCTAGATTCTACAACTTGACACAGTACAGAAGAATGAAAACTTCAGAAGCAGCATTTTGGGATTTTCCCTTTATCATATTTTCTGCATACACAGCCCATTCTGACCTTCTAAACTAGAGATCTGTGGCCACTGAGAGGTTAGGAGAAAGTGTCAAATAAATTTTCTATTGAAATATGCTGATAAAATGTAGGCAGGTAAAATCTCCATGATGTAGGAGAAAATGTCTTTGAAAATATCCAAACTGTGGGTCATGTTTTAATTTAAGAAGCAGTTGCCAGAAACATCCCTTGAAATCAGTGAACTGCTTATCCTGCATAATCTATTAGGAATTGGTTTTACAGGATAAGGCAAAGTTTCCTTCCATTACATTATGATGCACATACATCTTAAACCTTAACTGTCCTATATGTTCTTGTTTGTGGTAAACAAGGGCTTGACATTATGCAGTAAAATCCAATTAATGCAATATTGACAATCATAACAGCATGTAGGCACACAATCACTAGAGCATGCGTTTTTCACCTCTGACTAGAAGTTCAGTATATTTGCATTTATTTCCATGTTTTTATTATCTAGGAGCATTAGTACAAAAAAGCAATAAATAAGGTGCAAAAGTGTAATAAATAAAGGCATGGTCCAAAAGGTTAACAATATGGTAGAGTAAAATACTGTCACTTTTCACTAATTAGCATTTTTTTTGAAAGGTGGAAAAGCACAATCACATAAGAGATGGATAAAGAAACTAGCATTTATATTTAGAGACTTAGAGAAAAGTATTAATATTTAAAACAAAATTATCCCTCTTTTTTCTACCTTTCATACCTACCCACAAGAAAGTAAATGCTGTAGACATTTACACCATCAAGAAATATAATCACTAAACTCTATAATAACAAGCTATCGTCCAAATTATCATCTTGCCAGTTGTTTACATCTAGCTAGCTATCCACCCATCCACCTTCAACTCAGCCCCCTGCCATCTACTATCTATTGAAGCCCTTTCGTCTTTTTAGCTAATTATGCTTTTCATCTGTTATGGATGATTAAAATTATTTCATTTCTGCTTCTATAGCGCATGCATATTCCTGCAGGGTAGATGACACAATTCACTTATTTCTGGTGCAAAATCATCTTTTATGCTTGGTGGTAGGATGAAGGGGTCAAAGTATTCACAGTAAAGTTTAACACAAATCTATTTTATTATTTTTAATATATTATTCATTTTTATTTTATGTGTATGAGTGTATTGTCTGCATGTATGTAAGTGTACCTGTGTTATGCAAAGACATCTGATCCCCTGAAACTGGAGTTGCAGATAGTTGTTAGCCACCATGTGGGTGTTGAGATTTGAACCCAAGTCTTCTGCAAAAAAGGCAAGTGCTCTTAAATGCTGAGCCATCTCTCTAGTCTGAGAATCAGACTAGAAGCAGCATCTAGTCTATTTGATCGCATGTTTGTCTATAAGTATCTTCCCTGGTTAGATATAAAAATAGAAGAGAAACAAGTATAAAAAAAATACAAACTTCCTGATAAAAACCAAACAGAGAGAGAGAGAGAGAGAGAGAGAGAGAGAGAGGCTGAAATAATAGCACTGTTCCTCACATTCCTCTTCAATGTAAGTGTACACTGTTATTCTCTTCCCTGATTTCTTCTTTGTCCTAATATGTGAATGTGTGCGTGTGTGTGTGTGTGTGCACGCACGCACGCACGCATGCACACGTGTCTTTTCACTAGATATCTGTCTCTCTTAGTTTTTTCTAAGTGGAGTATACAAGAATCATCTGTGTAGAATTTCAATCTTCATTCTTTGAGGGATAGGTTCCTGCCACAGGATATTTGAACTACAGAAGGAAGTGATTAAAAGAAGTTAGTAGCAATATTTGTCATTCATTTGTTATTCTAGTATGATGTTCACATGATTATTTTCAAGTGAGATCTATATATTAAAGTTATTACTC
>NW_008341810.1:6272057-6277977 GCF_000622305.1 Nannospalax galili | reverse complement strand
TGACATCATTTACTGTACCAGCTTAAAATAGAACTAACCCAGAGGTACATACAGCTCTGTCTGCTTTTCTACACATGAATCAAAAAAAAAAGTTAGCTAATGTACCTTAATACAAGAATCTTGAAATCTGCCTCAAGATGTAATATCAAGTGTATTTCCTTTCCTACCTGTTTTCTGGAAGGCATTTGTCCTCAGAGAATTTTCAATTTAATTGTGATGGACATATTAATAATGATGTCAAAACGACAAGCCTTGACCAGGTAAGAGTGGAAGAGATAAAATACTAAAAATACCTTCATTCTACTCAATAAGAACTCTGAATGGTCATTACTGAACTAGCCTACAACTGTATTCATAGCTCAATGTTTTGCTAGCATGTTTTTGTTTTGAATAATTTATTTTGTAATCAAGGCTTACATAATGAAGTTTGAAAAAATGGTGATAATGAGTAAAAAATTGGAATAGCAAATTCTATCCTCTAAAATAAATGTTAAATGACAGGTCACAGGTCATAGGGGAAAGCCTACTACTACCATTCTACTCAACAGACATAATATTAAAGTAATTCCTAATGATTTGTTGCTATACCCATAGATTAGTCCATCTCAACTCTCACCAAAGAAACTTTCTCATGCAGCAGATGGTGATTAACACAGATACCTGAAACTGTCCAATGTGCAACGAATAAGAGACAGAAGAGTGCTTATTCCTGAATAGAACACTCATCTCCAACCTCTGCCTCCAAAGTCTTGGGGATCATTGTGGAAAAGGGGACAGAAAGATTGTAAGAGCCAGAGTGGTGGATGATCACAAGAAAGCAGTGTTTTCCAGACAGCTTGGCAGTTACTCCAGTGAATGAATAGCAACTGTGACAGCATGAACAAGACGTAAAATAAGCTCAAGCCACACAAAATAGCAGCATAGATGTGGGGAAACGGGAAAGAAGCCTAAGCCCTAGCTGAGGAAGTATTGCCAACAGAAAGTTACTGAGTGAGGGAGAGTCAGTTTTATTTAACAGTGTGACACTGGGGAAGTTCTCTAGTCTCCAGTAGATGGACCCACACTGAAGGGCATTTAGGCATTTAGGGACACAAATTTGATTCATTATACCTCAAATATGTGTGTGTGTGTGTGTGTGTGTGTGTGTGTGTAATAAGAGGATTTTCAAAATTCAGTTTTAAAAATTAAAAATTTAAATTCACACTTAAATAAGTATACTGTTAAGTAGTTCTTAACTCTAAAATGTTGCTTATTCATTTTTTTCTGTTTTTTAATTTTATTTATTATTTTTATTTTATGTGTATGTGTGTATTGTCTACATGTAGGTAAGGGCACCCATGCCGTGCAATGCCCACAGAGGACAGAAGAGGCTGTCAGATCCCCTGGGACTGGAGTTACAGACAGTTGTTAGCTGCCATGTGGGTGCTGGGACTCAAACGTGGGTCTTCTGCAGGAACAACTAGTGTTCTTAACCACTGAGCCATCTCTCCAGGCCCTTATTCATTTTTTTCAATAATGCCACACAGTATTCTGTGACTTTTTCCTCTAGAGATGTGAACAGATGACTATTTTCCTGAGAGGACACTGAAGATAGACCACAGAATGAAGTCTAACTCAGTAAACCAGTGGAGTGAGTGTACCGGTGATACAGAAGCACGAGTGAGGAATTACTTCTAGGAATATGAGTGATTTGAGCTCCATCACCCAAAAGCCCACTCTGGCATGAGAGACTATCTATGCAAGGTTTATAACTGGACTTTCTTGTACAAGTTGCAGAGAGCTCTATCCAAGAGCTTTCTCTCTTCCAGCAAATGTTTACTATTCATATACCTTACTGAATACCCTGTGAGTCTTATAGTTTCTTGTGAGTTTCATGAGGTTCATGAGTCTCCTGCATGCTCAGGGAAATAGTTACAACATATGCAGAGTTACATGTTCATCATTTTATCAGGTGCTATGTTGTCATGTTATCCATTTACTACAGTGTGATCAGTGTATGATCACTTCTAACAATTCTGATAACCCTAGGCATATGAGAGATTCACCCAGTTCACTATTATGAAATTTTCTTTAGAAATTTAACAGCTAAGTCACATTGACCGTAGAAGGACTTGACCTTGGAATCCAAGATGTGCCTTTCTGTTTCTGCTCTCTTCCTCCTTGATAAGCTACTGACCCTTTTAGTGTCATCTATACACTGAAGTAAAAAAAGACATGAAGTGAATTTCTTAACTACTTAATATTTTCAAAGGAATATGTAAGTAAAATATTTTATTATCTTTGGTGATTTTAGAACATTCCTTTAAAGGTTCACTGCGTGGTTACCAACTAGTCTGCACGCAATGCGTTCAAGTGTATCACACTTTGTGAAGCAGATTTATTCTATTTAGTCGAATAAGGGATAAAAGACGCCTAGGATCCATTGTAAGCCTGTCACCCAGACCTCAAAAAGGAACCTTTTTATAGGTGGTGTCTGGAATGAGCCTACCTCTGGAGAATGGTCCTAGAGTAAGAATCAAAAGAGCAATGTAAATTCTCTAGTGTTGCCTTCTGTAAAAGTGCCAGTTCTCAACCTATATTCAACAATGTAGCAACAATGCAGTCTATTACTTCTAGCATACACCCCTCTGGGCATTGCTAACAGATGGGAAGAAAAGTACTCTGTATTTTCAGATAGATGGCATCATTACAGTGAAATGATTGGCATTCCACATGTTTACATGGAATACAAAGTTCTTTCCTAGAAATTAAATAGAAAGACCTCCTAGGTCACCTATCTGAGGACAAGTGGGTGGAAAAAAATACTCTTATTTCCCTTATGGGAGAGTGAATATTTTCAAAATCTAAGCCAACATGTTTTGCCATTACAGGGAGAATAACAAATACATGAAATTCATTTCTTCAGAAATAGTGAAATTTTAATTCCTAGCATTGATATCCAAATATTCATTAATGGTCTTTGAAAGATCTCTAAAGGCAGACCCAATCTAGTCACTGTTCTTTCTTTAAAGTAATTACTTATTGCCTACGGACACAACCAAGTTGGCAGACTATTTATATAGCATATGGCAAGCTCTGGATTTAATAACCAGAACCTCGTAAAATGGGAATGGTGGTACAAGTCTTTAATCCTACAACTTGGGAGGTGAAGCTAGGACAAGAAGTTCAGTGTTGTCCTTATCTACATATTGAAATCAAGACTATCTTTAAATGCATGAAACTTTGTCTGAGTAACTAAGGAATTGAACATTTATTGTAAATACATCTTATAAATAATTACCTTGGTTCTGTGTACTCAACAGTGCAGGAAAAGGCCACTAGGAACCAAATCCTAATGTGCCTCTAAGAGAGACAGTTTGTCTTGGCAGGAGGGCTGTTGGTATATAATTGTCCTTTAGTTTAAAGTGACACAGGAAATCCTAGGAAAATGAAATAAATTAATTTACCTAGTAACACATAGAAGAAAAGTCTTAGGAGTTTGTTATGAATATTTACAAGAATAACACAGCTTTCAAACTTACCAGAACATCTTCATTGTTCAAAAACTAAATTTCAGCCTTCTGTTTTACTCAAGTGTAGATTTACACGTTGCCCTTCTGGGCTTGGGTGGCTTCAACAAGGGTTTGCTTTTGGTTATAGATTTTGTTGAAGTCTACTCAAGTGCCTGAGGCTAATAATGATGCGAAGTGTGCTCTTCACATGATGGAAGCCAGAAGGACAAGAGGCCAAGTCAAAGCTCTCAAGTACACTTAACATTTCTACTGGAATTACTTTTGCGCAGTCAATCAGTGCCCAAAGAAAAAGAAAAAGAAAAAAGAAAAATAGTTGCCAAGTCCTAGACACTAGGCCAGAAAATCATTCTCATTCTGCTGCAGAGAAAGGTACAATAAAGCCACATGGACAATTGTACTGATGCTGGTTTATATAAGTAGAGAAGGATGAACAGTGATGTAACCTACCACTGAGTCTTCCTGTGGCACCACCAAAACTAAAAAGTACATATTTCCTAAGGAATGAAGAACCCTCAAAGATACTGTTATTTGCCGGTGCCAGCCGGCCAAGATGGACAGTACCTGAAAGGGGGAGTGAGGATTGCAAGAAAGAAAAGGAGACAGAAAAGATGCTTGGGAGGACTGACAGTGAATACTGCAGCCCCGGTTTATTTCGGCTCTACCATTTTATACAGAAGAACTCAATTAGTTACAACAGCTGTTTTTCCCCACCTGTATCTGAGGGTCAAGGAGTGGTCAGATCAAAGCCTTCTTTGATCCTTTTGTTTACCACTATTGCCTCCAGGTCAGGTATTGTGAGGCTCTCCACATAAACACATCCCTCCTGAATAGGCAGATTAAGTACTGGTATGCATAACACAAACTCAGTAAACAAGGCAGCCACAGCTCAATGCACATAATAGATTAGCAGTCCCCGACAAGTCTCCCTCTGCTCCGGGATCCTGGGTTAGGATGGGATGGAGCTGAGTTGGCTAATTGGCAGGCATGACAATGCCTAACAATTTTTTCAATGGCTTGATTTCCTTCCTGAATTTTAACTTTGGCCCTTCTTAGTAAGTCTTGCATCCTTTGGGTGCCCATGTGTGAGGCTTGATGTATTTTCTTGAGCAATCTTACGCCTAAATTCTGAGGTAGGATAACTTTTCCATCCATTGTCCAATCTCATATCATGCACAGCTGCCTTGACTTGCCACAGGTATAAATAACTTTACTGCCACCAGATGAAAACAAAGACAGGAGGAAAAGCATGTAAGGAGGCTCTCAACGTTTTTAGAATATCTGCCACTACTTACAGGGTGGAAATGTGGGGAAAATTTTTGTTTTTTCTATTATCTCTTGGCAATAACACGTTGACATTGGTACAATATCCACTTTGTCCCACAAGCACACAGTCATCTACTTGTACACACCCGGATTTATTTTTGACAAAACAAATAGGCAACCCACTTCCCAATCCAAAATAATCATCAGGCGTTTTGAAGCAGGCTGAGCAATTAACCAAGAGTCATTCATAGTCACTACTATCTCTTTTTTCTCCCATATCATGGGTGCAATGTTGTGGATCAGGAACATAAGTCCAGTATAATTCAGCCACGATCACTTGTAGGAACATCATCATCAGCCACATCTGTGTCCTCATCATTTTTTTCTACTTTTTTCTTTGGCGCTCATCCGGCAAACCTCACCAGCCTTTCTGGCATCCACCTGGCTCCATCAGCATCCTGTGGAAAAACACAAACATGCCCTCTTCCCCAAATTAATACAGGGTTGGGGCCATTCCATTGTCCAGTTAAAGGATCCTTCCACCTGACTTGGGCGTAGGTATCCTGTGACTGAGAGTGCCACATTCTATCTGCCGCAGAGCGGTCATTTTTATCCAAATTCAAAAAGTTTAAAAGATTACTTGGTGTCTGGGGATATAATTACCCATTTTTTATTTTTTTGTAATTGTGTTTTTAAAGCACCATGAGCTCTTTCCACTATACCTTGTCCTTGCGGGTTATAAGGTATCCCAGTTCTATGCTCAATGCCCAATTGCAAACAGAAACGTTGGAACCCCTGACTGGTATAGCCAGAGCCATTATCTGTTTTTATAACGTTAGGGATACCAGCTATGGAAAAGCAAGTCAAGCAATGAGTTATAACATTTTTTGTGGCTTCCCCTGTTTGCGCAGTAGCCATAATAAAGCCAGAAAATGTATCTATTGTAACATGTACATACCTTTGCCTGCCAAAATCTGATAAATCACCTTTCTTTCTAAAAGGCCTAATAGCAGCTTGACAGGCTCCATTAGCATTCTCAAACACAAGCTGTTTCACTAAAAGTAAACCTGCTTCACTATCCCACAGCAAGCGACCGGCAGTTTGCAGTAGTCGAGCCACGAAATCCTGATATGGCTCATCCGGAC
>NW_008341810.1:6243251-6271880 GCF_000622305.1 Nannospalax galili | reverse complement strand
ATCCTCAGTCTGCCTACCACTAGACGGCAGTTTATACCAGGCTCTTCGGGCTGCAGCACTGATCTGCGCATAGGCTGCAACATCATACTGCAACTGCTGAACAATATCCTTATATTGTCCTTCACCAGCTAACATATCAAAATCTATGGGTATATTCTTTTCTCTATTAGTGTTCGCTGTCACCTGGCACTGTTCCTCATACTCAGATTTCCACAACAGATAATCTCCCCCTGAAAGGCAAGCACGTGCCATGTGTTTCCAATCTCCAGGAGGAAGCGTGTCCATGGACAGGGATTCTAACAAAGCCTGGGTAAAAGGGGCAGTGGGACCATACTGAGCACAAGCAGTCTTTAGTTCCTTAAGCTGCTTAAAAGGCACAGGTGCATGAGACCGCACCCTGTTGCCCTGCTGATCAACTTGCTCAGAAACTGGGAAGACCTGAAATCCATGCACTGACTCTCCTCTCTCTGCCCCAATGGCCTGTTGTAGTGGAGATTGCATTGTTCTAAGCGGGTACCAGATTCCTGCTGAAGGCTCCTGAGCCATAGTAATCATGGAAGGTGCAACAGCCTTTGGTGGCCTCGGAGAAGGCTCTAATCCTACCATGATAGAGGGTGTTGGGGTGGTCCTAATTCTTTTCTCCTTGTTCTTTAACATTTCCTTCTTCAGAGTGTCTAACTCTGCCCTTAATTGCTTAATTTCCCAGTGATCAGGCAAAGCAGTTAAAGGTGGACACTTCTCCTGATCATACTCAACCTTCTCCTCTCCTAGGGCAGACTCATCCTCAGGGTCAAGAGATCCCTGTTATAGCCCCAGACAGGGACCCTCATAATAGGGTGGATCTGGCTCTGGTGGAGCGGAAGGTTTGGTTTCACTTTTATCCCAGCCGTGGCTTATCAGATTCCCCTCTTTAGTCTCAGCCTTTGTTCCTCGGGCCCCAAGTATATTCCTTACAAAAAGTGAGTGACTGTTTCCTTGCCCCATCTTCTCCCAAGATAAATACTCACTGCTCCCCAATTGTACCAAGTGCACTTACTTAACTTCTCCAGCAGTGTCCTTCACTTTTTCCCCTACTTTTCAGGTCCCTGTTCCAGGAGCCACTTGCCGGTGCCAGCCGGCCAAGATGGACAGTACCTGAAAGGGGGAATGAGGGTTGAAAGAAAGAAAAGGAGACAGAAAAGATGCTTGGGAGGACTGACAGTGAATACTGGAGCCCCGGTTTATTTCAGCTCTGCCTTTTTATACAGAAGAACTCAATTAGTTTCCACAGCTGTTTTCCCCACCTGTATCTGAGGGTCAAGGAGCGGTCAGATCAAAGGCTTCTTTGATCTTTTTGTTTACCACTATTGCCTCAAGGTCAGGTGTTGTGAGGCTCTCCATATAAACATATTCCTCCTGATAAGGAAGATTAGATACTGGTGTGCATAACACAAACTCAGTAAACAAGCCTGACACAGCTCAATGTACATAATAAACAAACAGCCCCCAACAGTTATTATTTTAAAATTACAATAGACCTGATTCCAGCATTGTTGTAAGAAACATAAATGAAATGAAAATCAGTAAAGGTAACTTTCTTTCTTCAGTAACATAATTGATTGTTAACAATACAGATTTACATAAATCACTACTGTGTATTCCATAATTTAGAGATTATTTTAATTTTTCTAAAATTTTTTATTGAGTTATTTTATGTTTTATACAACAATTTTTAATCAAATTTAGGCCCCTGCCCCAATCGATGCCCTCACCCCCACCCCCCACCCAACCTCATGAATTCTGCCATACATGTTAAGTAAGTCCTATCTAGTCAAGTTTGTACCCAGATGTCCTTCAATGCAAGTTCTCCCACTGGAATCTAGTCAGCCTATCTAGAGATCTTAAATAAGGTCTACTCTTCCTCACAGGTACTAATCAGTCTACAACAGTTCCTAGGCTAGGGCCGGCCCACCCATTTCCCTCCTTCCACTCTGGGTCCTTGTCTGAATGTGTTGGCATGGGCATGTGTCTTGTGCTCGATGCCACCATTGCCACAAGTTCACATGAGAAAGTTTCCAGTGGCCCGAAAGCCTCTATTTCCCAATGGTCATGGATTATCCTTGGCTCTTACAATCTTTCCACCCCCTACTCCACAATGGTCCCTGAGCTGTTGGGTGCGTGAGGTTTGAAAAAGGATTCCTATCCAGGGATACACATTCTGCAGTCTCTTATTCTTTAAAATTTGGCAAGTTGTGGCCTTCTGTGTGCATTGCAATCTGTTGTACAAGGAAGCTTCACTGGTGAGAGTTGAGGGATACACTAGTTTTCTCTCTACCCCTTCTGCTATGTTCCATGAGCCTTAGGTGTAGAGGTTCCATCATAGTTATGTCACCTAGGACTGGACATCTCGCAAACATGTATTCTTGGTGTCTGACCAGTTGTGGGACTCTGCAATAGCCTCCATCTGTTGCAAAAAGAAGCTTCTTTGATGAGTGATGTACAGTATGGTTCCCTTTAAATATAAGGATCCACATTTAGCATAAGGTAAGAAATTTCATTTGTCTAGAGATATGACAGAGATAGGGTTTTCTCTAGGCTCTATGTCCTCTCCAGCCATGTATATTTGACTGTGTTTACAGTGCTACCTGTGAGTTCACATTCACTGACTGGGCTTTAAGTTCAATTAGATAGCTGTCGATTAACCCACCCACCCCCAGATAACAGTGCCTCTGCTGTACCAATCATGGTACTTTGCTGTGCTAGTCATTATGGTTAGGGCTGGATTGGACTATTGGTTGATTTTTCTCCCTTAGCATCTTGCATAATATCCTATAGAGCTATGAGAGCTACACTTCAGGTAGAAGTCCTCTAGGTCAGTTCTTGCTCCATTGTTCCAAGTCCTGTGGCTGAAGTATGTCCTGTCTTCAGCAATAGGGTTTTATCTGTGAGTTCTGGGAGCACCAAGAGCTCTGGCAACAGCATGTGTTGTTTTTGAGTCTCTTGAACAACTCTGACCAGTCACTCCAAGGGAGGTCTCTCCTGCCTCACACTGTGCTCCCTACCATACATCCCCCAGGTACATACACGCACTAAAGTTCAGACA
The DNA here is from genome assembly GCF_000622305.1 of Nannospalax galili. Taxonomy (NCBI): domain Eukaryota; kingdom Metazoa; phylum Chordata; class Mammalia; order Rodentia; family Spalacidae; genus Nannospalax; species Nannospalax galili. The sequence goes on along the minus strand of NW_008341810.1, from coordinate 6,268,798 downwards.
CAGTATGTGCATTTCTTAGGGAGTTCCAAAGCCAAAATATTTCCCTCTGGTTTTCCTAGACCCCCAAGCTCCATTCATCTCTCCTCTCTTTCCCCGAGTCCAGCCTCTCTCCTCCCTCCCCAGTCAGAGCAAAGCATTATAGAGAGCAAACTTCCTCAGAAATAAATGTGATATTTGTAAACATTTCTCAGTTTCTAAGAGTATCTATTCTTTCAACACAAATCTGTGATTGCCCTGCTAAATTGAGTCCCACCAGTGAGTGGATTGGGACTGCAGACGTACTGTCATTAATCTATCCATTTCATCACCAACCTTTATGTGTCCAATTGAAATTCAATGTTATGTGAAATGCAGACACTGTAAGGGGAGGCAAGTCCAATGAGTGTAAGAATAGTAGTTATTGGTTTCTCTCATCACTAAATGATGGAAGATATGTGACAGAAACAAGATTTTCAGTGTTCCTTTTAACTGTATCGGGAGAAAGAAATTCACAAGGTGATATTATGGTAAAACCTCAAATAGACAACAGAAAGTCAAAAATAGTGAGCAATTGATGCCATACCTGAGTTAATAATAGATACCAGTATATCATCTGAAACTAAAGAAGGAAGAAAAGAGGAAGGAGGATGAAATGAGACATATGGTTCTTTAGAAGTAGCTGCAATCATAAAGCAATGATTCTTGGGTACCAACCTGAGAGAACACACTAAGCACACTCCATTCCAACCATCCTTTAATATATTATTTAGGAGTGAAAAATAAATTTTAAAGAATGAAAAAGATGTTTGCCCAAGTGAATTTACTCTTAAACGTAACATGAACTGTAGTTACAAATAAGTCAGGAATTTTCTTGAAATATTCTGTATCATTAGGGATCATGGAAATGGAAATCAGAAACAAATTGATACCATCTCAGCTACATTAGAATGGGTAGTAACAATAAAACAAAATGACAAATGATAGAGAAGTTAGAGACAAAAAAGAAAACACTCAAACATTGCTGGGGTGATGTAAATTAGTGCATATGATTCACCAATGCTACTTATGGAGAGATATATTAAATAGATAGACTATGAGATAGATGATGCTGAGCGATATCTCATGATAGATAGATAGATAGAGATAGATGATATAGATAGATAGATAGATAGATAGATAGATAGATAGATAGATAGATAGATGATAGAGAGATGATAGATAGATGATAGATATAATGATGATAGATGATAGATAGATATAGCTGAGTACATAGATATTTAGATAGATGATAGATAGATGATACATAGATGGTAGATAGTGATTTGGCTTGAATGAGAATGTCCCCCATAGGCTCCAAATATTTGGACAATTTTTTCTGCAGTTGGTGGTGCTGTTTTGGGAGGTCTTAGAAGGTGTGGACATGTTGGAGGAAGCACCTCACTGAGAGTGGGCTTAGAGGGTTCTTAAGCACTGATGAATCTCCAGTCGCTCTGTGTTTCCTGTTTCTACTTGAAGATGTGAACACTCCAGCTTCTACTCCAGCCACCTCCTGCCACCATGCCTCCCCACCTTGATGGACTCTAATTCCCCTGGAACCATAAGCTCAAATAAACTCTTCCTTCTATAAGTTTCCTTGGTCACAGTGTTTTAGCACAACAATGGAAAAGTAACTAATAGCTATTGTGAATAGTGTTGTTTATTGCAACAGTATTCACAATAGCTAAAATATGGAATCAACCTGTGTGCCTATAAATAGCAATGGAAAATTTAGTATACAATAAAATGAAATGATATTATTCAGCTGTAAAGAAAAATTAATTGCCTTTTGCAACAGCATAGATGATCTGCAAGGACAGTGTATTAAATGAAATAAGTAATAGGCAAATACTGCTTGTCCTCGCTCATATGTGAAAGCTAAAAGAAAACAGTCCTCCTGGGGCTGGAGAGATGGTTCAGCGATTAGGAACACTGACTGCTCTTGCAGAGGACCCAGGTTCGATTCCCAGCACCCACATGGTGGCTAATAACCATCCGTAACTCCATTCCCTAACGCCTTTTTCTGACCTCTGTGGGCATTGCATGACATGGGTGTACTTACACACATGCAGGCAATACACTCATACACATAAAATAAAAAAACAAAATATTTTTTAAAAATTCTCCTGTATATAGAATAATGATGGTAAAAAACTGTGAAGAGGGGGAATAAGGAAAATTAAGTGCAGCTGGAGTTGCCCAGTGAACTCTCAGTGTGTGAAAATATATCACTGTACCATCAATATGTACAATTTATGCATATTAATAAGAAAATTTAAGAAAACCACTTAATGAATAATTCTATTAAATAAAGTCTAATTTTAAAATAAGGAAAAAGCATCAATATGAAGTAAAAAATCAGAAATTGGGACGACACTACATCATCTCGATTTCAAGTCCTAATCCAGTCTCATGGGCTCTAATGCTCCCTCTAGGGCTACTAGCCACTATTGGAAAGACAGTGAGTCTTTATTCTTTACCCTTCTACCAGTACAAGTAGACAGGGAATATCTAGACAATGATATTTTACTTTTAGAGTACAGCAAGATTAGATATGGAAGAATGTTCCACAGGCTTCAGGCCCAGCATTCTCAATTACTGGTTTTGCCATCCAGGAAAGACATTTAAATGCCTCAACCTCAGTCTACCCCTTGTTACAATAAGAATGGAAGTGGGTATGTTATCTTCCTTAGCAAGTGAGGATACAATCCAGAGACTGCACTGTGAAAGCTCTGCAAAGTGTGAGGCTTACCCAATGACTTAGTCTATCATAATCTTTCAGTGCCTTAGTCTAGATTCCGGATGTTCTGTCTTTGCCCAGTGTGGACATAATTCAGCCTTAATGATAAGAAAATCCAATTCTGCAAAGAATGAAAATTAAATGTCTACTGTAGGGTCACACATTTGGAACCTGAACCTGCTATTTTCAGTAATAACATGTTAGAGAAGCATTCATTATCAACTAGAAATAACTTATTTGGACAGTTAGTTGAAGCAGGGCTCATGCTGAGTGCTAAGATGCTGACATCACAGAGAAAAGGGAAGTAAATACAATGAGCTCCATTTCAGCAGAAGACATTCATCAGCATGGTTTATTTGCAAGACACGACATTAGTTCTCAATCAGTGACTTCAAGGTAGGCCCTTTTACAGCAAGAAATGTTGTTGAGCCATTTTTCTCTCTGTGTGCTGTTCACCCCTTTGGCATTCACAACAAATCTAAATTATTATTTGAATACCACTTCTCTTTTAACCCACAGATCTGGTTTAATACTCAAAGTCACCCTAGGTTGGAGGATAAAAGCCAGTTATTTGAACATAGGATAGCTAGCCTGCGTGTCCCATGATCTTGGCCTTAGAATCAGATAAATGTCTTCCAATGTATTTATGAAAAACACAGGCAAATAAAATGAAGCCAGTTAGGGGATTATATTTCTATGTTTGTTTCCAACAGATAAGTTTATCCTAGGACCATTATCTTCTTCATTCCTTAGCAGGAGAAGAGTATTAAGATTCCAGCCTAATAAGTATAGCAAAGCAATTTCAAGGGTAAGACAAGGACCAAACTTGTGGGAAAAAAAATAGGATCAAGTCTGTCTATCAGAATTACTTTAAGAAGCCTGTTGTGCATTAGTATCAAAAACTTTCCTAGGAAATAATTTGTAAAATCCTAGGATTATCAACAACCAAATGATTAAAGGGAAAAGGAAAATCAGGATCCTAAATTACTCTGATAGAAGTAAAAGAGAATCCAACACTCTCTTGTGACCTTTGCAAGCATTTCACGACACAGGTGCATTAACACACACATAGGCAATACAATCATACACATAAAAGACAAATAATAAAATATTTTGAAATGACATATGAATGACATCTCGGTAAAAATATTTTAAAAATAAAAAGATATTGAGAAATGATCTGCACTGCAGAAGCCAAAGCCTTCAAAAACACAGCAGGTCTATTAGTTTATATTCTATAAAATACAAACTAACAAAAACTGTACAATAAGAAAAATGATAACAACAATGGATTCATGGATTCTTAAAAAACAGTTTCAGTGCATTTTGGAACTCGTAATTTGAAGAATGAGAAATGTGTACCTTTAGATATCACTGTGAATTTTTACTTAACTGAAATGTACAAATATAGAAAATGATCACTTTAAAATTATTTTTCTGCTTCATGGTCTTAATTATTTTATCTCACAAAAGTAGATAGAATGTTGATTGCCATAAGGATTAGAAGGGCCAGAGATACAAGGAAATGTTTGCCAAAGGATATATAATTATAGGTAGCATTAATTAGTTTTATAGAAAATTGAGAGAGAGAGAGAGAGAGAGAGAGAGAGAGAGAGAGAAGGAAAAGTAGTTAAAGGATTCTGAGGAATTGATGGGAGAGGAAGTAATTGAGAATGATGCTGCATTATGATATGTTTTTACAGTGATGAAACACTCTAAAATTAATAGTGCTGTTGGTTGCTCAACAATGAACAAAACTAAAAGCATTCCTATTATATGTATGAAATGGGTTAATACAGAGGTTGGAGAGATGGCTCAGAGGTTAAGAGCACTAGCTGCTCTTGCAGAGGACCCAGGTTCAATTCCCAGCACCCACAGGGTGGCTAACAACTGTTCATAACTTCAGTTCCAGAGGAATCCAACACTGTCTTTCAACTTACAAAGCATTGCATAACACAGGTACACTAACACACACACAAACAATACACTCATACAAAAATGACAAATAATGAATAAAATATATTTTAAACACATGAATATATATGACACATGAATGACATCTTGATAAAGATGTTTTAAAAATAAAAATATTTCCATTAAAATATAATGACATATTACTCAGAGAGTCTTTCTATGGCAAAAAACAATTCATACTGAAAATGTAAATATATGGTTAGTGGTTTAAAAATAAAGTGTTTTTTGAAAAACGAAGTCATTGTTTTACATAAAAGTTTAAAATTCTTTTTACCTTTCAGTTATTTAAAGTAACATAAACTCACTGAAATTAAAATTTTACCATTTTTTAAAAAAATCCTTTTAAATCTACTCTTGGAGTCTAGCTAGGCATATACCAACTAGATAAAACTCCACTCGGGGAGGGAGGGGTCTTAGTCACATGGCTTAGCACATTTAGAACTTTAACAAGTTATCATTCATTGATATACATGCATCTACCATTTCAATCATTTGCCAAAATAGATGATTCCTTACTTAAGATATAACGAATTTGGAAATACGGTTACTTTTAGGTAATTAAAACAATAATTAAGATGAACTACATTGGAAAATCCATCCCCATATTCAGAACTTAGATGGCAAGTCAACATTAGAAGATTGAAAAATAAATTCACTTCAGAGTTCACTGTTTTATTCTATACTAATATTCTACACCAGTTTGGAAACAGTGAGGACATTCAGGCTTGGGTTAGATGGCTTCCTGTTTCCACAACCTCCCAAGTGATTGTAGAAAATGAGAACAGCAATTGAATTGCTCCTACTACTAAATCTAGCAAACACTAGAGGTTACTAAGTTTTAGTTATTATCTATATTGGAATTTACAAATTATTCACATGTGAAATATTTGACAAGAAGGGGTGAGACAATGTGAGAGATAAACAATGCCTAGCTAGTTTTGAAAACCAGAGAGAACCATATTACTCCTACAACCTACTGATAAATTATACACAGTAGATCAAGAAATATATGTCTAGGTAAGGTTTATCTGAGAACAACTGGTCTTTGCCCAAGATTTATCTACATGACACACAGTAATTAAAAGTACCAAACTGCTGGTGGAACTAACCTTCTTGGGTGTTTAGCAGACATACTTTGAGTCCTATAATAATTTGGTCAGAGGGACACAAAGGACACTTTTTGCTCCTTGCCCTCCTAGGTCGACTAGTTCCAGGGGACTATGAGCATCTCTCAAAATGTCCTATAATGGTGGTGGGTCACCTGTCCTCTTGATCAAGGAGGCCGAGGAGACCCCACGAGATGGACTTGAACCAGTGTCCAGTCTATAAAAAGGAGGGTCAACACAGAGGAATCATGTCCTCCATGCTGCCAAGTGAAGCCAACCATGATCTAGCAGGACCTTTGACTTATCTTCACATAGGTGAAACTGGCAAAAGAAAGGAGCCAGGGGCTCCTCCCAAGCCCATGTGACCCCTGAGGAACAGATCCTCAAAAGTTCTTAAGAGTAAAAATAAATCTGGACCAACTGTATGGCCTTAAACACCCAAAACGAAAGTATAACCAAAGATTAAAGGGGCCAATATAATTTCATAAAAGTCCATATGTATAGCTAAAGGCAACATAATAAGCAACAATGCCAGACAGCCGATACCTTCTTTTGAGTTGTTGGCCAGGGTGGCAAAAGGGATTTCCATATAGTAGCCCAGCATAGAACTGGGAAAATGAACAGCAGACGCTAATCTTATCCAAAGGAATATAGACAACTGATTACTGCTAGATGAGGAACAGCTGACCCTACTAAAACAAAGACCTCTAGATAGGCTGACTACATTCACCACAAGGGCAAGCAGTGGTGAATGGCTGGGGGTGCTGACAATACAGCAGACAGTAGCTGGGATATCAGAGTATAAGGGCTCTAGTCAGGGGAGGGAGGCTATGGGAGGGTGCTACCTGGGAAGTGGGTGTATAAATAAATTTTAAAAAAAGAAACAAAAATAATTCTTCAAAGCATAAAAATTTGCTCCTTAATAATTAGTAGATGTGAAAAACATCACTACTGAAATCTGCCTGGACTTTACATCCATGCTCAGATGCCAGGGGCTCAGAAAACCGACTGTGACTAGTAATCATCAGATTAGAAGTGCATGTGCATCTTAGTGTCAATTGTATTAAAAATGAATTTTTCTGTATTAAACTATATTTTAATAATGAAATGGAGATCCTTAAAACCTCATTTAATTTTATGTCTTATAGGGTTTATACAGCCAGTTTTGAAAGAAATGCATCTTAGCTCTGGAAATTGTTATTGAATATGTCAATACGGTTGTAATGAAATGCTTCTTCTGATTATATGGTTATTAAATAAATAATTTTTTAAAAAGACAAGTAATATATAAATCCACGACTGTTTTTCTTGGTTTAGGATCATGGTTCTATGTGCCTCACTGCTGGTTTTCTTGTTTCTATAGCTCCCACAGCACCCAAGGACAATTCCTGTGAGTGTCATGTTGCTAAGTGACTGTCATCCTCATGTGAGTCTTCTGAAGAAAAACAATTCATGTTTAGCTTAAAAGTTATTTAGAAGGGCATAAGCTTTTTTATTTTTTAAGGAATAATGGTCATAATGGTGGTTTGGGCTCCCTGAAAAGTCTACAATATTGTCATCAAGTATACAATCGGAGATGTTTGCAACTTCTCTGGATGTTATTCAGACTAGAAAATATTTGACTCTCTGTTAAAAGATAAAATTTAAATTGATTCCTCTTTCCTATTAGAGCCAGTCTCTTGTAGAAAACTTTTAAATTTGACAGTCTATTTTTTTTCTTGTATCATAGCACATATAAATAAGAAGAATAACATGTCAACAGTTCTTGCCTCCAGTGGTCTTTCCAAGTGTGTTCAATAGGATTAATTACAGGTGAGGACTCAGGATGTTGCATTGGGACTAAGCCAGTCCACAGATAAAGTTTGAACTTTACAGTTAAGAGTATGTTGGGGCTTGAGAGATGACTCAGCAGTTAAGAGCACTGGTTGCTCTTGCAGAGGACTTCAGTTCAATTCCTAGAACCCAAATGGCAGCTTAGAGCCATCATAACTCCAGTTCCAGAAGATCCAATGGTCTCTTCTGACCTCTGTGTGCATTGTACAACATGGGTGCACTGACATACATGCAGAAAGCACACTCATATATGTAACATAAAAATAACAAAATATTTTAAAGAATATGTAGCTTAGGATTATGTAATTAGATGGGACTCAGAAATTGTTTGCTGGGACTTTCGTGGGCAACCTTCTCTTCTTCACTGGGCTGGTATTTCCACTAATAAGATTAAAACTGCTTCATTCCAGCAGACAGAACTTTAACATTCCAATGCCTCACTATAGTTTTTAAATCAGAGGTAGAATCAGAGAAAACAGGGATGAAAAATAAACTTGGTTGACATGGATAGGCCATTGGTCAAGTTCACTTTAAAACTAGAGGTTCATCTAAGGTTTGCTGTCCATTATTTACTAAAGCTTGTTTTGTGGTTCCTCAAACTTAAAATTGTAACAGCCTAAGATAGAGAAACTGTTGAGCTATTGTCTTTTTGGATCATATTGAAGCTCTGAAATCTAATATTCCTGGCCCCAAAGTATCACAGCCTTTCTCTCTAATTGTTCAAAGCTGATTCATCATTGGACCTGCTGGAACAGTGACAGGAGTGTGTGTGGGTCTTGTGGGTCTTGTGTGTGTGAGAGAGAGCAAGAGACAGAGAGAGACATAGACAGATACAGAAAGATACAGAGAGATAGACAGTATGTGTGTGTGTATATATGTGTGAATGTGTATATATAATGCTTACTTACAAATCACCTAAAACCTGTGCCTTTAAAATAGCTATTCTGTTTGCCCCTATTATGTCTTGTCTATATTCACCTAAGCTGGACTGTTTCAAGATGGGAGCATTTAAACTGGGTTTGTCTTCTCCCTAAGGATTCAGTTCAGATTTGTTCCATGTCCCTTCACTCTAGGAACAGGGAGGAAGGAACAGTAGTCCCTATGACAGTTTTTGGCAATGCAGAATTTCAAAAGAACAACAGCAACAATGCAAGCACACCTCTAGACTCTGCATGTGTGTCTGTGTGCTCCAGTGCAAATGACTTCCAGCAATCCTCAATGGATAATATATGCAAAAGATTGTTTTAATGGAGTTAGATCTTTAGAATTCAAAAGAGCTGAAGTCTTAATATCCAGATTCTAGTCCCAAATTAACCACTTACTTTATGACCTAGTGCTAGTCACTCTGCCTCTTTAGGGTTTTTCCCTCCCTCTAATGTAGAATTAACAAATTATCTAGTCATAAGGTGGTTGTGAAAAAGAAAAGAAAAGAATGTAGGAAAAAGCAAGTCTAAGGAGAATATACCCCAAGTACCTTATAAAAAGGTATGAATATCCCTAAAGAGCTGACGCCAAGAAGAAATTGGGCTAGTTGTTCCTGGAAAATCAAGATAGACAAGACTTACAAAAGAAATAAAGATACTGATGGGGCAAAAAGAGATACTGCCAGTGCTGTCAATCTTTGCAGCCTACCATGATATGCACAGTCACACTTAGCACTCATATCTTCCATGGGGAACGAAAGAAGGAATAAAATTTTTAGTGAGGTGAAACTTGAAAAAGTCTCAGGAGTTTCACCTTCTAGGTATAAGGCTTGATGAGAGATAGTCTGTGAGATAAAGGTATTCTAGATTTTTCTAGCATTATTTCTCATTTGTTTGAACTTGATTTACATTTTGACACCAATTAACTCTGTACTCCTTAAAAAGTAAGTCTACCTCTCTGAGGTTCTTGGTAAAAATGAGACAAATTATATTTATAGCAATATTTCACAAGAATTATAGAATTAAAACAAGTAACATTGACATGTGTCACAGAATTCCTTAATAAACTAGAGTCCCTCTAAACGTTACTAGATCTGTCTCTGATAACTGAAGCCTAGTCATGAATTTGTTTCCCATTTTAAAGTCATCATTCGGTAAGTTCCTATACAGTGGAAGAGATATAGCATAAATTTTTGTTCCTTTTTCTTACATAAAAAATCATGCTCTGTGAAGCAAGCAAGTATCTGAGTGCAGTCCTCTCTCTGCTTATGACACCCATCACCAGAGCACCCAACAGAAGGAGTATGCAAACTGGCTTGAAGGATCCTATCATTGACCAAGTCAAGGACACATGGAAAATTTTAACAGAGAGATGCTGTCCTTCATTGCTTTTATGTTGATTATTAAATAGTGCTTACATTTTTCCTCTGAATATTTTTGAGAATTAGAACAAAAATAAAATCATAAGGCTTTTAAGGATTGTTGAAGTACACTGAGGTGCAGACATAAATCCTGCTAACCAAACCTTTGCTGGTTTACAACAGCAAGTTGTGTCTGAGACTGAATAAAAAGATGACATCATTAATATTTCTTGAGGAGAAAGGACTTACAGAGCTGAAGACCACTTCTCCCTTCCTGTTACTGGAGGAGGCAATAGAATGGAATGACCTAAGCAGAAAGCATGACTTTAGGAACTATACTAGTGTGAATAAATACTACCTGTCAGGTACTGGAGCAAACAGGCACTAGAACCTCAGCAATGGCACACAGTTAAGCACCTCACTCATGAAAACCCCACATGGTGCCTTTGTAGCTCTCCTTTATGGGCCTGCCTAGTTATAACATTCACCTTTGTTCATATTCAAATTTACCAGAACTTTGTTCCATGACCTAATCTCATTTTAAAGACAGGGAAATGTCAGGAAATCTAGTATTATTATGTGCTGAATTCTCACATTAACAAAACACTGGGCCTGTTTTCTGGATCACCCCAATATTAATTATGAGACTCTGGACAGTTATCGAACACCTCAGAACTGGAGGTTTCTTGACTATAAGATGAACAAAATCACTGTGGCTCTTGAGGTATGTTCTGAGTCCATGGAAGACTGTCTCAACACCATAAGATAATGAACACAAACACTGGTACTTCTTATCGTACTTAAGGTAAAACTCTTCCTTATTATTTAGAACGTTTTGTGCTTCACTGAAAGCTTTGCAGTGAAAATCTCTAAAATAAGACAGGGCAAGTTAAGATCCCTAGAGGAACTAGTCTGAATGTCACTTTGCTGAAACTGACATGAAAGCTAAGACCCAAAGGATAGAGCAACGGTAGGAAAACAGACATTCAAGCCATTGAAAACTCTGTACAAAGGCACTTTGTCCCTGGAACTGAACCAAGGCCAGGATGACTGCCTTTCAGTGAAACAGATAAAGTATGCCAGGGAAAATTAGAAAAGTAGACAGTGCCGGGGCACAGGAACTGAAGACCAAGGACTTGCTAACTGGTTCACAGTGTTTTGTTAACAAAGCAAATCCAAGACTTGGATTCGTTATACTACATCATCTCTTCTTCCCAGAGCAACAGTCATTATAATGACATGTATCTACAGGAGGTTAGAAATGAGGAAAATTGCCATCAGTGCAATTTCCTTCAATTCCCAAGACAACCTTCTGACATTATTAAGGCAGATGATAATCCATAGGGGTATATGAAGAATATCAATGCAGGGATGGCTAAATTAGTCAAAATCATACAACTTGTAAGTGGTGTACTAGCTGTACACAATCAGCAAACTCATGTTGGATTTGAGTTGGAAAGGAGAAAAATCCACATGGACCAAAGTTCTAGTACATAACAAATTTTGAGTAAAATATTATAGAAGTGTTGTTCACAAAGATCTTTAACAATTATATTTGCAGTGATTTGAAGTAAATAAATTATTTTTTCCCTTTCTCTTTATGTCGTATAAGCAGAGGTATGCTAGCATTCTAATAATAATAATGGGAGATGGCAGCAAATATGTTCATTCTCAATAGAAGGCCTGATAGATAAATCTACGAGTAAGCATATGAATTATATTCATTAAAAGTATAGGGTTGGAATGCTGGCTCAGCTGTTAAGAATACTGTCTGCTCTTGCTGAGGACCTGGGTTCCATTACCAGCACTGACATGGTGACTAACAACCATCAGTAACTCTAGTTTTAGGGAATCCAACAGCCCTCTTCTGGTTTCCATGGGCATTGCACAACACGGTGCACTTATATACATGGAGCAAATACACTCATACACATGAAATAATAAAAAATTATAAATTATAAAAATTTGAAAAAGCAATAACATTCAGGATAGAAATGATATAGTAAGGAGCCATTACCATTATATTTTAATAATCAAAGAAAATTAAGTTGCATATCTACATATGAATTACTAAATATCATGTTAAGTATAAAACTTCCAATCAGGGGCTGTAGAGATGGCTCAGTGGTTAAGAACACTGGCTTATCTTGTGGAAGACCTGGGTTTGAATCCCAGCACCCACAGGGCAGCTAACAACTGTCTATAACTCCAGTTCCAGGGGATCTGTCGTCATCTTCTATTCACCACTGGCATGGCATGACACAGGTGCACTTACACAGATGCAGGCAACACATGAATACACATAAAATAAAAATAATAAAAAAATATTTTTTAAAAAACTTCCAATTACTATTTTTCACTTGCATTTGGAGCTATTCAGTGGACCTCACAACATTAAACATTAAAGTATTAGCATATATTTCTTGTTAATGCTTTAATAGAAATTTTTCTCCTCAGCTGTAACAACGATATACAATTCATTTTTATTTAGAAAAATATTCAAAACTTGTGGGAGACAGGCTTGAGTCTAGGGTGATATTGCAACTGTTAGGGTCCAGGAATCCTGGCTCTGTAATCTGAAACCCAGTATGCTAATGAGGCATCCAACGCTCTATTCTGATAGGATGTTGTCTGTTATGCTAATAGGATGATGCTAATAAGGTATCCTACTTGCTGTACTGTGATAGGACGCTAAACCTGTTATGCTAATGAGGTATCCTACTTGCTGTGCTGTGATTGGACCCCATCCCTATATAAGCTTGTGCCTTCCTGCAATAAAGCAGTCCTGTGTCACTGAACTTGGTCTCCTGTGTATGAAGGCAGCCCCGCTGACAGTCTCCTCACCAGCCCTGGGGTCCAGGACTGCGCAGAAACACCAATGACAGGAGGCAGCACAGGGCAAGCAGAAGAGCTGCCTCAGCCCAGGGCTAGAGGAGGAGCAGCCTCGACACAGGGCTAGAGGAGGAGCAGCCTCGACGCCCGTGAGAATGAAGGAGCAGCCACCGCTGGCGGTGACCACAAAAACTATATTTAAAAATGTAACATTACAAATTTCAACAAAAATGATTGGAGTTTGAAAGGCCATAAGGCTATTCTTTTGTCTAGTTATATGTTTTCAATGGCCATATGCTTGACATATTGGGGAAGCGAATAATTGTTTAGAAAAAGATTATTAGCACACAGTGAACAATACTACAATGTTTCTGCATAAAATTACAGACTGAAGATACTGCTCAGGATAGTTTTACAGGCTTTCTCATAGTCTGTGTTCAGCAGTGGTTTTTAATTGCATAGTCCAAAAATTCTTTTCTGGTTTTTAACATTTAACATCATGAAAGAAGATCAAGCTTCAGACTTAATCAGACACAAAGCCAGCCTTGATAATTTCTAGGAGCTTGACCTTGACCGCATTTCTAAACTGGTGACCCTATGGCACCCATATGTAAAGTGAGGCACATCTACATCCAAGAAATATATTAGACATCTGATCAGTCCTAGATATACACATCACCATGTGGGCTTCAATTCTATCTAACACTGTTCAGTATTACAGCATAGGTGAAGACAACACAACTCCATGCATGAAGTACAGAACTCTACATGTCTCCTTTTACTACACATGTACTGTTCCTTGAGGTATACTTGGTTGTTCTCAGACTTGTTGGTAATTAAACTGGGAATTATTCCTATTGCCAGTATATATGTATACTTAGAGAAACATACATGTCCACTTTTAAAGACATGAAAGACATTGTTAGAGTGTGGGGCATCCCAAAGTCTCTATATAACCAGTGGTCCTTCTTGTCTGACAGGGAATTTTTTAAAATAATACAAATAGTGCTTTCTACACAAGCAGTTACACAGGGTCAGTGACTTCTTGGAATTGTCCATCTCTAACAAAATCAGGTAAAACTTTAACTCTGCCAGTAAAACTGTGAAAAACAGAGGGCGGGAATAAATAACACGTCAGTCAGGGAAGGCAAGCTGCAATTGTACGCGGAAAGTCCAACTTATGTCTACTTGACCAGAGAGGAAAGGACATAATAAAGTTTATGACCTGAAATGGATTTTTAAGTGAAAGATGACAATATCAGGAGAAATACATTTTGTGTTCTGTTAAGCTCCAAACTTTGGAAACCATTTGATAGGTTTGATTAATTCAAAACACTTATAGGGTCACCAGTCCCTTCATCCACCACAACATAGATATTTATTTGAAAATTCCTATTCGATTATGATACTGTTGACATTCACCCTCTGGACAAAGTAATGCAGTTTCAACTCCCTTCCTATCCCAGTTCCCATTACAGCAGAGACCTTTTTCCTCTTTGAAGGAAAAAGTCTACTATAACCATGAAAAAAAAGTTAGTTCTGAGTATTAACATACAAAGCATGCATGCCCCAGCCATGTTTCATTGAGTACCCAGCTATCTGTTCATTCATTTCTCATCCTTTTATGAGCATGTGTCAATCAATTAAAGAATACTTAACATTTTCTGTGACCAGTCCCCTCCTGATCTTGGATACAAAATTTATATTTGTATTAAATGATCCTTTCTCTCTTGAAACTAACAATATTTAGATGGTGAGAAATAAAACTAACTAAACAAATAAATAAAAAATATAAGCCAATCAAAACAGTATGTAGGAACCAAGGAGGAGACTGAAAAGTACATGGATTTAGAACAGCCAACAGCAGCACAAGAGAGTTCTTTAAATGTGTGGAGAGCACTCCTTAGGGAGATGGCATTTAAGATGAGACTTGGCATGTAAAGCTGTTGGCTAAAAGTTGGCTCAGGATTAAGGCTTTTTACTTACAAGAAGTAGATTGTCCAAACACCTTAAGTTGGGAAAGAACCTGGAGTGCTCAGGTAAGGGAGAATGTTACTGTAATTGGAACACTGGGGCAAGGAAACACCAGTCCAGGCAAGACGATTAAGTGCTCTGGGGGAGGTTTAGCAGAACACCAAAAGTCACAAAAAAACATTTGAATTTTTATTGCAGTGAGTGGAAAAGTGTAAGCCATAAAAGAGCATAATAAAATTTCCATTTTAAAATGATCACTTGAATTCCTATTTAGAATATGGGTTAATGAGGGGCCAAGGTGGAAGCGAAGAAAGCAGGCAGGAGGTTCTTAAAAGCATCCAGGGAAGAAATTGTATTGACCTGGATGTGTAGCTCAAGCTAGGGTTACAGGCAACCATTATGAGAACACATGTAGAACAACTTAAATTAGTAACATAATTAATAATGGCTAGGGATTAATGCTGTCTAATTCTTTCATTTTAACTGTGTGAAAATGAAAGTGGGTATTATAACCCAAGATTACATAATTATTTCCTAGCAGAGGCTTTGCCACTCTGTGTCCCAGGTTGATCCTAAATTCAGATGAACATATTCAAACAAGAAATTTGTCTGTTCTGCTATTATGAAAGTAATTGAGATGAGTTGGGTCAGAGGGAGAATTAAATCTTGAGCATTCAATTAAGATGATGATGATGATGATGATGATGATGATGATGATGATGAGTGATCGTGGCAGACTTTTAGTGCTACCATATTCCATGTTCTTTGGCTAACTCGTACAGCTCCTCTGAGGCAGAGACAGTAATGACACATCCTTCTTACACATATGGTAACAGACTAAGAGCGATTTAAGTAGTCTCAAATCCAAAATGCTAAGTACGAATACACATATAACTTATTCTAAAGAATGTATTCTGTTTTCAGCAATAAAAATATCTGGTGTTTCTTATATATGCAGAATGTATCAAATATTAAGCAGATTAATTGTATTTGCAAGATTGTAAAAGAACTCTTAGAATCCTCAAACCATGAGCTAATATCCCCAAATTCTGATATCTTCCCTTCATGCTTTACCTATATATTTACACGTATTCAGATGATTTAAAATAAATTAATAATATCTTAAATTTTCTGATAATATCTTAAATTTTCAGATTACAGTTCATTAGTCACCTGGAATTGTTATTTTTCATTACCTTACCATTACTTTTTCGATAGTAAACCCAAACTAAGAATCTATCTTTCTTTGTATATTTCATGCTAATTTAGCACCACTCAAACACACCCACCACCCACCCCTACACACACATTTTTTTTTCCTAAGACCTACTGATAATGCTATCAAAATATGCAGTCCTGAGACCTGAGTAGGCATTGGTCTTGAGTATTCACAAACATCTTTGAACATCTCTTTGTAACCAAGCATCAAGCCAGGACTGGGAAATGCTGAGTGTTCCTAGAATTTAAGGTCCAAGTTACCCTAAGCCATCATTTCCTACAGATCTAAGAGAGTCTGGAAAATCTAAATTCAATCTTAATCTACCAGGTTATCTTATATCTTCTTAATATAAGAAGAAAGAAGAATTTCTGAGTGTTTGTTAAACATGAAATGGAACTCTTAGTTTTTTGGTTTTTTTTTTTTTTTTTAAGTTGAGATAGCAACTCATGAAGCCCCACACTGTCCTAAAACTCACTATGTAATGAAGGTTGAACTTGAACTCCTGTCTTTCCTGCCTCCACCTACCAGGTACTGAGGTTACAGCTGCATGCCTTCATACCTGGCTTATGAAGCACTGTGGATCAAACTCAAAACTTCATGCATGCTATGCAAGCACTCTTCAGCTACATCCCATGCTAATTATTAATTATTTAGAACTCTATGTATTTTTTCTCTTGCCCTGCTTCCATCAACCAAATATCATGCATAAACATGATCAAGGAATCCTTTGAAGCCTGTAAATATTCACTGAAAATGAAAAATAAATGTTATAATGAAGAGTCTTTCAAAGTTTGTATTCAGTTTTATTGGTATATCAGAAGTCAAGGATTTAACAGAGAGTCTGACTCACAAGAAATTAAAAACTGCATTTAATTATTCAACTAATAGTACTACCATTGATCTAAATTATTAGCACATCATTATTTCATTATATCATCCACATAAATTATTTTCATGCTATTATTTCATTATGTTATCTAGACTTGTTTCTTGTCAGTAGGCAAATTTATGTTTGCACTTTAAAACAGTGAAAAGTTTACTTTGCTATAGCAAAACAAGTAATCCATTTAATAGGAAAGATAGTAATAAAGTCATGTCTTTGGACTTTCTCACTGAACCCAGGATATGAACATATTTATTCACAATTATAGCACAAATACTTTAAGTGCCCCTTGGAGTATAATTCTAGTTCACAGAATTAAAAACAAAAAATAACAACAAAACCAATGTAAATTGAAGACATTTTGTGTTTTCTAATTAATTTTAATTCAGAATGAGTTTAAATTTTTATCTATGGAATTATGAGAGTTCTGTCGACATGCATGTAATGCACAACATGCATGCAATGCTGGCAAAAACCAGAAGACGGTGCCAGATTCCCTGGAACTGGAGTTAACAGTTGTTAGCCAGCATGTGGGTGCTGGAAACCAAGCCTGAGTCCTCTGAAAGAGTAGGAGGTGCTCTCAATCACTGAGTCATCTCTCAATTTCCACAGGATGATTTTAAAACTCAAACACTAATCACTACTATAAAAGCCTGGCTTAATCTCCACTTTTCTTCGTGTAAGTTTTAGTCTGCAAAGCTGGCATGCAAGAATGACTGTTGAATATTTTATGTGGAATCTCAAATACTAAAGTAGATTTATAATTTGAGAGGAGTTAAAGTCAAGAAACAAAGGACTTTGGTTACATTTCCCTTCTATCAGTGCATTCTCTGGATCTGCGTATGCACACATTGATGTCATAATAACTTGAATTATTAATTCTTTTTCCAAATTTCCTCACTATGATTAACAATTTGAACATGAAAGATTTAAAGTCTATTCATTGTGCTAAGCTAAGCCTTAATGCTATCATCAACACTGGAATAAAAATAAATTTAGAGTCATTTGTTTAAAATGACTTCTCCTGGATCACTTAATTCAACTGTTGACAAATATAGTGGAAAATGTGTGACACCAGGAGCTTCTTTCTGCACAATTATCTAAAAGACCTTCCTATCAATCTTCTTTATAGTGTCATTTTGTCAAGCAAAGAGTAGTCAAGGGGTCTGAGAAATTTCACTGCTCTGAACAAATACAAAGCCAGCTAAAAACTTTCTAAAGCTGTTATTCAGGTTTGGGGCATCTATGTCCTCTCAAATCACAGAATGAGTTCACCAGAAGGTAACAAATGATGGCTAGGAAGAGTAATGGTGCTGGAACAAATGGCACAGAGCTCTGAGGAAAGTGTTTGGCAGAAAGGTTTGCGCATTGTGTCTGTGCATTGTGTACCCGAGAGGAGAAAGCAATTTTGTCACGTTCTCACTCTCTCTTTGCTCTTATTAAGTGTCAAAACAAGACTAAAATGCATCATGTGAATTTTGTGAAGCATGCTCCAGTTCATCTAGAACAGCACTAAATAGAAAGCTTCATAAAAATATTAATATCCAGAAACCACTTTTGGTTATTTTGAATCAGTCAATTTGGTATGTGGTTCAAAAATTCATATTTTTAATAAATAAACCAGATGATTCTTGTGCATTTAGCTTGAGTGCTGGCTTTTGAAAACTAGGGTCTAGATGACCCAGTAAATAGCCCCTGGAAAAGTACAGGCACTACTCCTACAGTTTAGCTCCACTGCCCATAATAGGAATTCAATACTTTAAGTCTGAATTGGTTATTTGCTCAAACTACTCAAATTGTGAAAAATCTGTAAAACCTAGCATGTTTGAAGATTGCAGCATGAACTTCAGTTTCTATGTCTTTAAACTTTACATCATTTTGAGCATTCACCCTCAAACTCCCTCTGATTCTGGCTTCATTATATTTTTCTCTCTCATTCTGGCTGCTGTGATGAGCTTTATCTCACCACGTCCTGTTTCACTTCTTAAAAGGTTGAATGTGATTATGAAATGAGAACATATGAATTGATGCAGACACAAATGATTTCCCCTCTTTCCAGTGTGTAGTAATGTGGTTTTAGTATGCATGAGAGCCTGATGAATAAATTAAAGGACAATTTCCAAATTATGTATTGATTTTTATACAGCATAAAACAAGACTACATATTTGAAGGAGACCATTAAAAATGGATATAAATCTTCAAAATTGAAAAATGATAAAACAAAATTTAAAACACAATACTCAAGAGATAAATGTTAGTGCTCATTTTATCTGTTACACAAGAACATAACTATCATGACGCATTAAAATAATTCTTAAGTAATTGTTAGCAGAGAAGCTCTAAAAAGATTTTTATTTCTCTAAGATAACCTGCCACCAATCTAAGAATATTCAGAGTGCATATTCTTCATCATGTATTATATTCTACTCAAAATTCCTAGCTTTTTAACTTTGTGGTGTTTTGAATAAAATTGTCCCCCATAGGCTCCAAGTATTTGGACATTTTGTCCCCATACGGTGGTGCTGTTTGGGGATATCTTAGATGGTGTAGCTATCCTGGAGGAAGCATGTCATGCGGGGTGGGCTTAGAAAGTTCTTAAGTCTTGCATGATCTCCAATTGCTCTCTTGCTTCCTGTGCCTGCGTGATGATGGGAGAGCTTAGCTTCTGCTGCTCCTGCTCCAGCCACCTCCAGCCACCATGCCTCCCTGCCATGAAAGATAGTAATCCCCTGGAACTGTAAGCTCAAATAAATTATTCCTGTCATAAATTGTTTTGGTCAGTGTTTCTATCACAGCAACAGAGATGTGATTAATTCAGTAATTAGTACCAGAGAGTGGGCTTCTGGCTATGAAGAACCTGACCATGTGGGGTTTTGAAGAAATGTGGAAGACTTTGGAAGGTTGGGCTAGATAAGCAGTTGATTGCTGTAATGGAGCTTAACAGGCCATTCTAGCAGGCTCCTGGAAGAAAGTAGTGCTGAGAACAATGTAGCTCCAGAGGGAAATAAGCACTTGAGCAGCACTTGGGATATTTTTGGCAAAGAGTCTGGATGGAGTCTTCCCTCAATCAAAAAGCTTGCTTGAAGCTAAGTTGAAAAGCAGTGGACTAATTTCACTAGCAGAAGAAATTTCAAGACAGCCTAACATAGAATGGTGGTGTGGCTATTAAAGGTGAATATTATGCAGGTCTACAGTGAAAAAGAGCAAATTGGACAGAAAGAAATACAGAATGTACAGGACAGATTGAAAAAGAGCACTAGGAAGATTAATGCTGGAGGCCTGGCATGTGCTAGAGAGGATCCCTTTGATTAGGAGATTAAAGTGATTAAGGAGGGGCCTAGATATTTAAACTTAAACAATGGAGAGAGTGCCTCTAGGGCAGGACCACACCCAGTTAAGCCTCCAACTTGTGAAAGGAAAATGCTGAAGGGACCACTGAAGAGAAAAGCTTCTAAAATGGATAAAGCAGGCTGGAGTCCATCCCAAATTTGCAATCAAAGTTGGCAATGTCATTCCCCTGGTGCTGGCTTTAGAGGCATTAAAAATGCAAGAGAGAAGCATCATCACTTCTTCCTCCATGGTTTCAGAGAGACCTGAGGCCAGGAAACATATAGTAGAGATTCCCCTGCATAAAGAAAGCCCTGATAGGCCATTGCGTGAAGTTGTGAAGGTGAAGCCTTGTTGCCAATGGAGACCCTGAGAGGACATTCCTAGTGCCAGAGTTGTGAGGCATCTGCCAAGAAGTCCTGCATACAAGGAGTGTATCAAGGAGTGTAGCCCAAGAGAGAGATGTGTACTGTATGCAGCAAAGCTGGGGAGGCTGACCCATTTAAGCCCTTTGGAAGTAAAGTCCCAGAAGTTGGGCATGGAGCTGCTGGATTTGGTGTTTGCCCTGCTTGTTTTCAGTCTTGTTTTGGTCCAGTATTTCCTTACTATGTTTTATTCCTCCCTTTTGGAATGGTAATGTGTATTCAGTTCCACTGTATGTTGGAAGTATGTAATTTGTCTTTCGATTTTACAGGGGCTTGCAGCTAAGATATTTCCCTGAGTCTCAGAATAGACTTTGGACCTTGGACTTTTGAATAGTAGTGAAACTGATAATGACTATGAGGAATTTTAAGGTTGGACTAAATGCATTTTGCATTTTATATGGTCATGAGCCTATGGAGGCCAGGGGTGGAATGTGGTGGTTTGAATGAAAATGTCCCCTATAGACTCCAAGTATTTGGACATTTTGTCCCCATATGGTGGTGCTATTTTGGGAGGCCTTAGAAGTTGTGGCTATCCTGGAGGAAGCACATCACTGGGGGTGGGCTTAAAGAGTTCTTAAGCCTTGCAGGATCTCCAGTCGCTCTTTTGCTTCTTGTGCCTGCGTGATGATGTGAGAACTTAGCTTCTGCTGCTCCTATTCCAGCCATCTCCAGCCACCATGCCTCCCTGCCATGATGGACGGTAATTCCCCAGAACTGTAAGCTCAAATAAATTATTCCTTTCATAAGTTGTTTTGGTCAGTGGTTCTATTACAACAACAGAAAAGTTACTAATACAGACTCTTTCCTTATTATCTTGCCCAAGTTAAGGTGCCATTGATGAAACTATAGCCACAACCAACAGGATGCCATCGGAAACAATTAAAGCAGCACATGAAAATACTCTAATTTAATGACATTTCCATTTGATAAAACCTGAGAACAAAGACATGACTGTCCTGCAAAAAAATAAATAAAAAATAGAATAAGAAGCTACTTTATAAATAGTATTTTCTAGCATTTTTGAAAGAGCATGTACACACACATATACACACACCCTGATACATCATATACACTCATCAGGCAACCAGGCAGCACACCTGCCAATAGAGGCGTGAACTGATTAGGTTTACAGCACTTTGGTCAAATTTGTATCCTTTTATGTAATCATTCATTTTAACATGTTAACGTGTAAGCTTTGATAGAGGCATGTGGTTGCATTTTTCCTGCCTTTTCAACTTTGTTGCATGTGATGATATTCAAGGATTACTGTTTATGGAACCCATACTTATCTAAGATAAAAGTGTTGATGGTCAGTGAAATGCAAGAGTTATTTCAATGAAAACTGTAAACCTATGGTTATGTGTTATTGTTATTTTGAAATAAGCTGTGCATAATGAAGGCTCTCAAATACCACAGAACTTGATTGAGTTACCTAGAGAGTGAATGTTTTTCTAGACAGAAAAACTTGATCATCTGAACTAACTTCTTCATTATAGGGATGTGAAATCAGACATAAAGAGACTTCAAGTCATTTACGAATCTCATAGTTAATTTAAAATTAAGACTGAAGTATAATCCAGGCAAATAATAGATATCTAATAATAAACATATATTATGGGTGGTGAATAGATAAATTCTTATATTGAGAGGTCTGTCCAGTAGACAAGGGATTGTTACAAAGCTTGCTTTCATTCATGGTGACATACTTCAGAGGGAATATTGGTCCTGCTCCGCACTCACTACTTGTGACTCTGCACTACATATTATTCTGGACAATTATAAGTGCTCTTCATTTCTTCCTCAACTTACTAGAGTAATTCAATATAATTGGGATTTATAGTTATTAACAAAATGATGCACTAACTGGATGCTAGTGCCAAAAAGTGAATTTTAAGAAATGTAAAACATATTATTATCAAAAATAAAGTTTATTAGCACCAACTCTTATTTTGGGGTTGTCAATGCTCTTTCTAAACATACTCAGTCATGTACTTGCTCCATTTCTGTAACACTGGCCATTTAATATGAAAGAATGTCTGAGTCTATGATAGATTTATAGATACTATTTGCTACGATAGTTTTCAACAATTGTCTTTGGAAAAAATGTGCCTTTTGAGTAGAGCTATGGATGACAGCTTATTTTCTTCCATAGAATTTATTAAAGCTATTGAAAATATTAGTAATAATTAGGATAAAAGCAGAATAACTTTAATAAATATAAAATAAAATACCCCCCTTTTACTGGTAACTATTGGCAGTGAACAGTTTCTGGGGGAGGGGGAGTCATTCCTTTTTAAGGTTGTGACCTCTGGTAGGTTTCTTATGCCCCAGTGAATGACCCACACCCATGCATATATGAGCATCACTAATTACTTGACAGGTATATATATATGAATGACATTACGAGAGTCTGTTTGGAGGGATATATGTAGGAGTTGAAGGAGGGAAATAGGGGATAAATATGAATATTTCATTGTATACATGTGTGAAATTCTCAAAAGCTGAGAAAAAAATTTAAAAATGAAATATTCAAAGTACATATCCAGTAATGCACTATGTCAGGGAAGGTAAGAAAGCATGTTTGGTACCGATGTTAAATTAAAAGTCAATCATTAGTTTTCTACATAAATAAAACTGAATCTAAATCTAAGATTCTTCTTTAGTCTCACTGTGCTTTTAAGTTACCACAGTTGAACTTCGTTGTTAGTGCCTGGTTGATTGTTCTCATAAAAAGAATCATTGTCTAAAATAAATGGCATAAAATGTAAAAATTTAGGAAGAAGAAGGTGATTTCATAAAGGCTGAAATAAAATGGCATGTTTTCTGTGCGTGTGTGTGTGTGTGTGTGTGTGTGTGTGTGTGTGTGTGGTGTATGCACATCTTGATCTATATATATTTTAAACTTTTATATAGCTTATTTTTTAAAATTTTATGTGTATGAGTGCATTGCCTGCATGTGTGCAAGTGCATCCACGTCATGCAATGTCCGTGGAGGTGAGAAGACTGTGTTGGATACTCTGAAACTGGAGTTAAGTATCGTTGTCAGCCACCATATGGGCTCTGGGAATTGAACCTGGGTCCTCTGCAAGATCACCCAGTGCTCTTAACTGCTGAGACATCTCTCTAGCCCCCTGATCTACACATTCTAAAAGTTATGTAATGAAGAATTCAGAAACATGTAAAGAAATATATAGTCAGTAAGACATTTTGTCTTAATCCCATTTCAATTACATCATCATTTAAAATTTAGAAAAGTATGTTTCTGGTACTGGAGAGACCAGTTAGCATTTAAAAGCACCAGCTGCTTTTGCAGAGGACCTGGGTTCAGTTCCCAGGATCCAAATGATGCTAACAACTGTCTGTAACTCCAGTTCCAGGGAATCTGATGCCTTTTTGTGACCTCTGTGGTCATTTCACAACACAGTTGCACTTAATACATGCAGGAAATACACTCATACACATAAAAGAATAAATAAAATATTTAAATAATGACAATAATGTTTCTAACCATGCAAACTTACCAGAGGAAATGATCTCAAAGAAATATTATTTCTTTATATACTTTTTTATTTTTATTGAGCTTTTGCACATTTCATATAACAATTATTAATCAAATTTAGACCATCTCCCCTATCCATGTCCCTCCACACAGCCCCACTGGACCGCGTGTATTCTGCCATACATGTTAAGTCCTATCCAGTCAAGCATTTGTACCCAGATGTCCTTCATACAAATTCATCCTCTGGAGTCTAGTCTGCCTATCTAGAGATTGTAAATAAGGTCTACTCTCCCTCACTCAGTAGTAATCAGTCTCCAACCATTCCCAGACTAGGGCTGCCCACCACCCATTTCTCTTGCTTTGATCCATGCTGGGCCCTTGTCTGATTGAGCTGGCATGGGTCCTGTGTTCAATGCCACCATTGCTGAAAGCTCACATGTGTAAGCCTGCCGTGGCTACTATACCTTAAACTATCAGTTTATAATACCACCGACTGGTCTTTTCCTTTCAAAGAAAAATTAACATATCTCCATTCACATATTCACTGAACAATTGTCCATTGTAAACTCTCTTGGATTTGGACATCAGAAGAACCTATGCAGTGAAATTTGCTTAAGTATGATAATTATGTCTGCCCTCTACAGTACAGTAGCATTTCTTACATGACTTGAAAACAAGGTTAATTGCAATTATTGTAATGGTTCTAGTCTAAAATTTGCTTCTTTGCCAACATTAAAAGGTATATGAGTTCCTTGCTATGGGATTGTACAGTGCAAAGATTATATAAAAAAAACATATGCCACTATGAAAATCTAGCTTATTATACATTTTACTAGACACTAATTTACAGTTCTAAACATACATAGCCTTCAAATTGTACAACCTATGAACTCACTATGAATGAGAGAATTATTATTCTCATTTTCAGGCTCAAAAAATTGGCACCTACATTTTTTTATGATCCATTTTAGATTATCATCAGTACCTGATTTTACACAAGAGCAAAGGGAATTTTGTTAAAACTCCATTGAAGCATGTAAAAAAATTTTCAAAAGCAGTTCCACTATTTAGTGTGTAATGGGGAAAAAAAAGTGTTATCTGTAGAGACAAAAACACCAAGTGCCAAGGATCTGAGTGTAACCAACTGTGACTAGTAATAATCAGATACATAGAGATTAGAGACACATGGGCAAACATCTAAGTGTTAGTAGCATTAAAAATGTAGGAAGCAGCATATTTTAAAATGAGATGGAGATCTTCTTTAAAGAATAAAAACTCATTCAATTTTATGTCTTACAGGGTTTATACACAATTCAATATTGTATAACTCGTATTAATTCAACTATGAACCTAAAAATTTACAGCCAATATTGAAAGAGATGCATCTTTGCTCTGGAAATTGTTATTGAATATGTTAATGCTGTAATGAAATGCT
>NW_008341810.1:6241101-6241903 GCF_000622305.1 Nannospalax galili | reverse complement strand
ACATCATACTTCATACTGGTAATGACAAAGGAATGGAATATGGATAGTAATATTTTGGGTGGAGAATTTGTGTCTTGATTTTTCTTCTTTTTAATATACTTTTATTGAATTTTTCTGGAATTTGCATAATACATCTTAATCATCTTACCCCCCCTTCTTTATCTACAATTCTCCATAGTTCACCCACAGTATTACATGTATTTTGTCATATATGTTAAAACCTATCAAATCAAGTTCGTGTACCCAGAGGCTCTTCAGTGTGAGTAATCTTTATATGTGAGTATATATCCTGATGTAACTGCAGGAGCCAGGAAAATGGAAAGAAATCATGGAGGTAAAGACAAAGAAGGAGTCTGAGAGAGAGGGATAGCTCGAGACAGGTGTTACCAAGGGTGAAATGGGTAAAATGGGGGAATTTAACTGGGAAGAGAAAAGAGAAGGTTATTAAAGGAACTATGTCGATAAAGGGGATGGGTGGGGGATCATAGGACACAGGTACTGTCAAGGGGAATATGAGGAAAATGGGGCATGGAGGTAAAGACAAAGAAGGAGTCTGAGAGAGAGGGATAGCTCGAGACAGGTGTTACCAAGGGTGAAATGGGTAAAATGGGGGAATTTAACTGGGAAGAGAAAAGAGAAGGTTATTAAAGGAACTATGTCGATAAAGGGGATGGGTGGGGGATCATAGGACACAGGTACTGTCAAGGGGAATATGAGGAAAATGGGGGTACTTTAAAAGGGGAAGGAAGGGGGTTAGACAGGGAAAGAAGAGAAACGAGAGATAAACAATGTTAGGTTTGTT
>NW_008341810.1:6227190-6240279 GCF_000622305.1 Nannospalax galili | reverse complement strand
AAAAAACACTTTTAACCAATTTGTTGGGTGCTTTTTTTTTTTTTTTTTTTTTTTTTTTTTTTTTTTTTTTGTCTTTTTTGAGGCAGGGTCTCCCTGTAGCCCCAGCTGTACTGGGGCCTCTGGAGTACTGGGATTAAAGGCGTGTGCCACCACGCCTGGCTAAAACTGTATTTTTAAAATTTGGATCAGAGAAAATTTTTAAAACATGTAAGATCATTTTCTTATTTTTATTACAAAAATCTGGTGTAGTCAATTTTTCATTGCCATACAAATTGAAAAGACCTTTCTACAACTGCTTAAACTCAGAAATAAATCAGAGATAGCTTTTGGTATGTGAAAACAAACTTTGGCCAGAGTCAGATCCTGACATAGAAATGTCACTGCGAATTTTTGCCAAACTACAAACCACCTTAAGCTACAAGCCAAGGAAATGCTTTAAAAGTTAGGCAATAATACTTATATAAACAAACAAAAAGAACAAAAACATTGTAGATAGCTATACTAGTAAATTTTAAGAATGGCTGTCACTATTTTTAGTCTCTAACTCACTACTTAAATGTTTGTCTCCAAATGCTAGTGCTTTGTTCTTTGCTTCAAGAAAATTGTACACCTCATTTCCCTAAAAGTTTCATTTTGTTCCAAAATGGGTATATTTCTTCAAGCTACATTTTCAAAAAAAGGGCATCAAATGGAGTCATTATTTCTACTCTTCATACGAAGATTAATTGTGAGACTGACTTTTTTCTTGCAATTCCTAGTAGCAGTCATTTTGCTGAGACCTGGTGACAGATAGGACTTGATATCCCAGAATTATAAACTAATTTCACTTAGTATTATAGATGCAATAAGCATCAAATAAAAATTTATTTTATGAAAGCCTAACTAGATTATATGTGCCTTAAAAGTATAGTTTGTGATGTACTTTGAGTTGTAAATATTTATTGTTACTAATTATATCCTCTATTTAACCATTAGTTTAAAGCATACCATATTGTAAATGAGCTATTACAATAGGCATTAAACAGGAAATGGAAAATATTGGCTCCAAAGCTGTTTTTGATTTGCTGTGTGACCTAGGATATAGCAACTTCTTTGTGTTTATTCATTCTATAAATAATATGTATAAAATTAGAGCACCAGGAGAGATTAACAATAAGGTATTTTTTTAACTCCAAAATTTTGTGATGTGGCAACGGTGAGCATCCTAAAATAATCACCCCAAGTCATGACTTCAATAGGTAAATGTTTGATTATATACTATGTATTGGTATATGAAAACAAACTTTGCCCAGAGTCATACGTACTATGTATGTATGATTGATACTGGAAATAAAAGCATGAAGCAGAAGAAAACAGAAATGGTAAGCAGAAGAAAAAATAAACTATATTAGTGAATTCTGATAGATGCATATTCTAAGAGATGTAATCAGTCATTAATTACATAAGAATAAGCCTTATACAAGGCCTACAGAATAATAAGATGACTAAAGATATCATATTCTCTAAATAGAGGAATGAATGAATACGCTTTAATAGTTAATATGACTACAAATTATACAAATTTTTATTTTTAATTGAAACATTGATAAGAGATAGAATAATGGGTAGAAAAACAAACAACCTTAGATCCAGCATGGTGGCACATGCTTATAATCCCAGTACTTGGGAGACAGAGGCAGGAGCATTACCACAAGTTCAAGGCCACCCTGGACTCTATAAAGATCCAGACCAGCCAGGGCTACACAATTGACCCAGTCTCTAAAACAAAGAAACAGTAAACTATCTATCTATCTATCTATCTATCTATCTATCTATCTATCTATCTATCTATTTATCTATCATCTATCTATCTAAACTTAGCAAAACAATCATAACAAACAAACAAACAAAAAAAAAACCAGAGAACTTGACCTGACTACAGGAAACACAACAAAAGTCTCTGGAACTGTGGTAGATGTCAAGCATGAGAGTGGAGTTTTTAGGAATACACGGCTAATACTTTCCAAAACACCCATGCCTTCAGTGGGCCACATGTCAGCCCAGTAACATGAGGCATTTGCATGTCATTTTATTTCTGAAGAAAGTTTAAAGGTACTTGTTAAATGTTTTGATAATTTTTGTACCGATATTATGATATTCCTGAAGATGACTGTCAAAGTTTTCTTTCTTCAGTAGCTATGATATATCTACAATATACTGTGGCACCGATACGTCTTTTGAAGCCTGTAGTTATGTCTTGGAAAATATGCTAAATAAAATCATTTATGAAAGGCCTGACTTCTAATAAGTGTCCGAAACTATTCACACAAAACTTCAAAGATCAGAGATTTAAAAAGAAATAGGTGAAGATGGTTAATAGTCCGTAAAATATTTCCCTTCCACTGTGTTATCTAAATCCTCAAGGAGTCAAGAAACAAACAAACAAAAAACCTGACTCTGATCTGCTGTCTGAGGGTGGTGGTGGTTTTTTGACTCACAGGTTACAGCCAGAAATCAAGGGAAGCCAAGGCAGAAATTTAAGGTAGGAAATGGGAAGGAAGGAACTGAAGCAGAGACCATGGATGAATGCTGCTTACCGTCTTGCTTCTAGGCTCAAAATCAGCTACCTTTATTTTTATATTTTTTATTGAATTTTTGGGATCCTAGTCCAATATAATTTTAGGTTATGTGGGGAGTCTCTATACGTCTACACGACCAGAAACTCAAAGGGAGGATTCTCCTGTATGGCACCGTGTTTCTTGTTATAAAACCTTCAGCTTTGTATTTGCATTTATATATTTTGTATGTGGATTTTTCAATATGCCTTTAAACTAATATATTTCCTTCCATTTTTCACATCATCCAAGTGTTATTTATTTCACATCTCACTCCCTGAATCACCCTCCCTACTGCCTCCCCAATTAAAGCACAACCCTTTTACCCATTCCCCCTTGATAACACCTGTCTCCTATCATCTGCCTCTCTCCAGTTCCTTTAACCCCATGGTTCCTTTCCATTTCCCTGGCTCCTGTGGTTACATCAGGATACATGCTCACTTTTAAGGATTTGTAGTAAGATCCACAAACAAGAAAGAACATATGTCACCTGTATTTCTGAGTCTGGGCTACTTCACTTAGTGCATCAGTTTCTAGTTCAATCGACTTAACTACAAACTTCATGATTTCATTTTTCTTCACCATTGGATAAAACTCCATTTTACCATTCATCATTATTCACTCATCAATTGGGAAACATTTAGCTTGTTTCTATTTCTTGTCTACCGTGAAAAGAGCATCAACAAATATGACTGCGCAAGTAATCTCTCTTGTAGGATGAGTCCCTTGTGTATATGCCAAAGAGTTGTATAAGCAGATCATATGATAGATTTACTTTTAGTTTTTCTAAGAATTCTCCATACTGTTTTCCACAGTGGTTGTATCAGTTTGCAATCCCACCAACAGTGGATGACGGATCCCCTTTCTCAGCATTCATGACAGAATTTAGTTTCACTTGGTCTCTTGATCTTATTCATTTTTAGTTCAATCTTAAAGAGGTTTTGATTAACATTTCACTAATTATAAGAAAAACACTTCTTAAGGTATTTCTTAACAATATTTATTTCTACTTTTGGGAGTGCTCTCTTCAGATCCATAGCCCTTTCATTAATTGGGTCATTTGTTTTCTTGCTTCTTTGGTTTCTGAGTGCTTTGTATATTCTGGATATTAATTGTCTGTTAAATGTATAGTAAAGATTTTCTTCTACTCTGTGGGTTTCCTCTTCACTCAATTGTTTCTTTACTGTACAGGAGCTTTGAGTTTAATGTCTCATTTGTCAACTGTTGACCTTAATTCATGAGGGACTGTAGAAAGTCCTTTCCTGCACCTATATCTTGTTGGGTACCACCTATGTTTTCCACTAATAATTTCAGAATTTTGAGTTTCACATTGAGATCATTGATCCATTTGAATTTTCTTTTATTCAGAGTGAAAGGTAGGCGTCTAATTTCGTTGTTCATGTGGAGATCGATTTTGCCTGAACAATTTGTTGAAGATCTGTCTTTCTCTAGTGTGTAATTATTAGTCCCTTTGTTAAATATCAGGTGACTTAAATTGTGAACACTCATGTTTGGGTCTTCTATTTTGTTCTATTGATCTACAAGTCTGTTTGGGGGCCAATCCCATGCTGTTGTTATGACTATGGCTCTATAATATAGTCTGAGATCTGTTTTCCTCTTTGTGATCAGGATAGCTTTCACTAACCAGGGCCTTTTGTGATTCCATATGAATTTTAGAATGTTTTTTTTTCTATTTCTGTGAAGAATGACATGGGGATTTTGATTGAGATTGCATGGATCTGTAAACTGATTTTGGTAGGATGGGCATTTTTACTATATTGATTCTACCAATCCATGAGCATAAGAGGTCTTTTCAACTCATTGAATATTTCTCGATCTCTTTCTTCAAATATTTAAATGTTGAAGAGCTTTTCAATGTTTTTGGTTAGGTCTCTCCACAAATATTTTATCTTTAAGGCTATTATAGCTAAAAGTGTTTTCTTGAAATCTTTCTCTGATTGTTTATTACTTGTATATTCAAAGGCTACTGACTTTTATACATTGATTTTGTAACCTACCACTTTACTGAAAGTGTTGATCATTTCTAGAGTGTTCTGATGGAATTTTGGGGATCTCTTATGTATGATATATCTTCAAATAAAGATAATTTGCCTTAATCTTTTCCAATTCATATCCCTTTAATTACCTTCTTTTGTCTTGTTGTTCTAGCTAGAGTTTTAAGCCCTATATTGGAAAGAAGTGAGGATAGTGACCACCTTGTGTACTTCCAGATTTTATTGGAAATGCTTCAAGTTTTTCTCTTTTTAGAGTGATGTTGGCTGTGGGTTTGTTGAATACTGTCTTAATTATGCTGAGGTGTATTCCCTCCAGTCCAATTCCCTCCAGGACTTTTATCATAAATGCATGTTGGATATTGAAAAAGACTTGCCTTGCCTGTGTCTACTGAGATGATTGTGTGAGTTTTGTCTTAAAGTCCCTCTATATGATTTGTTAAATTTATCAATTTATACATATATATTATTCATTCATGCATCTCTGAAATAAAACCTACTTGCTCACGGTGAATGATCTTTTGATGTGTATCTTTGTACAGTTTGTGAGTACTTTGTTGAGAAGTTTTGCAACTATGTTTATTTGCACAGTAATTCTGCCTTTATAGATGAAGTTTGGGAGTTGTCCCTATATTTGTATCTATTTGAATAATTTAAGTAGTATTGGTTACAGATTTCCTTTGAAGGTTTGGTAAAATTGTTCTTTGACTCTATCTGGTCCTGGACATTTTTTAGTCGGGAAATTTTATATTACTATTTCAACTTCCTTATTTCATATGAGTCTGTTTATGCTGTTGATCTCTTCTTGGTTTAAGTGGTAGATTCCATGAATTTAGAAATTCACATATTTCTTTTAGATTTTTCAAATTTAATTATAGTATAGGTTTTCAAATTATCCCATTTTAAGTTTCTCGATCTTTTGTTGTCTGTTGTGATGTTTCCCCTTTCATGTGTGATTTTGCTAATTTGGATATGCTCTTCTGAGTTTTGGTTAACTGGGCTAAGGGTCTGTCTATCTTTTTTTTTAACTTTTCAAAGAACCAACTCTAGATTCATTGATTCTTTGTATTATTTTCCTTGTTTCTATTTCATTGATTTCTGCTCTGATTTTTGTTATTTCTTCTTGTCTGGTAGATTTGACTTTGGTTTGTTCCTGACTTTCCAGATTCTTGAGTTGTACCATTAAGTCCTTTATTTTTGTTCTTTCTGATTTTTTAGTGTAGGTGGTTGGAACTATAAACTTCCCTCTTAGAATTGCTTTTAATTTGTTCCAGAAGTTTTATTGTGTTGTATTAAGATTTTCATTTTGTTCCAGGAATACTTTTATTTCTTTCTTGATTTCTCCTTTTATCCATTCATCATTCAGGAGTGTATCATTTAATCTCCATGAGTTCATGTAGTTACCAATCCTTTTTTTGCTGTTGATTTTAGGCTTTATTGTGTTGAGGTCTGACAGAATACATGGAAATATTTCAATTTTTATATTTGTTGAGGTTTGTGTTTGTCCCCAATATGCTGTCTATTTTAGAGAAGCGATCATTGGCTGCTGAGTAGAATGTGTATCCTTTGGTGCTTGGGTGGAATATTCTGTAAATGTCTGTTAGGTCTGTTTGATATAGGATAACATTTAATTTAGATGTTTACTTATTCTTAGTCTTGATGAGCTATCTATT
The DNA here is from genome assembly GCF_000622305.1 of Nannospalax galili. NCBI lineage: Eukaryota > Metazoa > Chordata > Mammalia > Rodentia > Spalacidae > Nannospalax > Nannospalax galili. The sequence continues at coordinate 6,234,000 of NW_008341810.1, read as the reverse complement.
GGAGACAACGTGATATTGAAGTCAGCTACCACTACTGAGTTGAGGTTAATCTGTGTTTTGAAATCCTATGGTTCCTGTGGTATTGTTTTTTTATGAATTAGGGAGAACCACAGTTGTTGCATATATGTTCAATATTGTAATGTCTTTTCGGTTGATTTTCCCTTGATCGAAATGAAGTGACCTTCTTTACTGCTTCTGATTAATTTTAATTTGAAGTCTATTTTATCAGATATGAGAATCACAATGCCTTCTCATTTCTTGGTGTCATTTCCTTTCAACCTAAGATAGTGCCTATCCTTAAAGGTGAGAGAAGTGTGCTTTAGAAAACAAAATGATGGATTTTGTTTCTTTCTTATTTATTTATTTATTTATTTACTTATTTATTATTTGATCTGAGACAGGATCTCCCTATAGTTCTAACTAGCTAAGCAGAGGGGTGTTAACCCTGGAGTAGAGCAGCTGGCCCTTGTCCCAAAGCAAAGGAATAGTGAACCTGTGTGGAAGGATCTGGTTAACTTTCACAGCTAATCAGGTACTCTCTGGCAGTTTCAGCAGGAATGGGCCAAGGCACAAGGAGGGTAGATGGAAACAGGATGGGCTGTTTCTTATTAGATAGCAAGGAAAGCTTCAGTTCTAGAGTAGAACTTGGGGTGGTCCCAGGGTTGGAATATGGGTGCTATGGAATTTGACTAATTTGCTCCAGCTTGTCAGGTACTCTCTGACAGGAATTTCCAAAACCCAAGGCGATCTGATGTGAATAGAATGGATTAGATCTTATTAGTTAGTAGAGATGGTGTGAGCTCTGCTGTAGTAGGACAGGGGGTGGTACCAAAGCAGGGGCATGGGTGAGGCAATTGGGATTTGACTAACACACCAGCTAGTCTTTCCAGCAGTCTCAGTAAAAGGGTGCCAAGTTCTAAGGAAAGGCTATGGGAAGAGGATGGGCTGGTTCTTACTAGCTGGCAGAGCATGTGTGATCTTTCCTTTTTAAAATATCTATGTTGTGTCAGTAGTCACAATAATATATGGAAAATATGACTGCCAAGAGTGTTACATATTGCCTACTTGGGAGCAATTTACAAAGGCTAGTAGAAATTAGTTAACTTAGTCTTTTAATATCTTCAGAATGTCCTTGCTGATTTCTGGTCTAATAAAAAATAGTCTCCTTCACTTCATATATTTGTTAGATGACTTCAATTAGCCAATTTTATTCAAGGATGAGTCCAGGAGAGGCTACAAAACCCCAGTAGGTGGCCCTATACCAACACATAGTGGCAGTGCTGAGAGGGCTCCCTGGGGGTGGGGGAATAACATTCTAACAGAGATGGTGATAGTGGCATGGGGGAAAATTGCAGTGGAGGGAATGGGGGATGGACTTGATCACAATACATGTACAAAATTTTCTCAAACAGTAAAAAATGAACCTGAGAATTATGTTTAGTTCCATGCCCCATTTTTTAATGGCATTGCCTTTTTATTGATGTTTAGTTCTTTAAGTTCTTTGTGAATTCTAGATATTAACCCTCTGTCAAATATATAGTTGTCAAATATTTTTCCCATTATGTAGGTTGCCTCTTCAATCAAATGGCGGTATGTTTTGCTGTACAGAAGTTTTCTAGTTCAAACCTTTATCCCTGATGACTACCATTCATAGTGCTGGAAGATGATATGCATGCTACCAGAGAAGAAAAGTAACTAACAGTCTTACTGATATGAGGTTCATGAACTGTAATAATGACTGGCCTGGCAAGGTGTACACACTAGTACAATAGTGACATGAATGTTATGGGAGTAACCAACTACCCTCTGCTTTTATCTAAAGCCCGCTGGAGGAGATGGAACCCAAACCAGGCACCAGAATTGGTGCTAAGAACCTGTGCCTACAAAGGTGATAGGCCTTAAATTAGAATTGACTACTAATATTCTACAAGATGAGCATAGCATTAAAACGAGTCCTAATTACTTATTGCTATACCCATAGATTAGTGCATATCTCATTAAAGAAGCTTCTTTCTGCAATACAAGACATTTATGACAGAGAATTAGAACTGGCCAATATGCAGAGAATAAGAGACTGGGTAGTTCTTAGCCCCAAAAGGGATAATGATCTCATACCCCTCTCCCAAAGGATGAGGGATCATGTCAGAGGAGGGCGGGCAAAAAGAGTTTAAAAGCCAGAGGTGGTAGATGATTAAAGGAAACAGTGCTTTTCAGACAGCAGGGCAGTTGCACATGTGAACTCACATGAATTGCCAAGGCAAGCACAAGACCTACTCAGGCTCAGGCCAGACAAAAATCTCAGTATGGAGTAGAGAAGATAGGTAGAATATACCACCTCTAACTGAGAAGCTATTGGCATATGGTCGCTACAGGGACAGGAGTCAGTTTTTTTGTGACTTTGACCCTTAATGGACTGCATTCTAGGCAGGTGTCACAGGAAATAAAAGAATGTGAAGTTGAATGGGTAGGGAGGTGGAGGTAGATTTAGGAGGTGTTTGGGGAGGATAAACTATCAACTTACATTGAATTAATAATTTTTTTAAAAAAAAAGAACTTAAGGGGACTGGAGAGATAGCTCAGCAGTTAAGAACAGTGACAGTACTTGCAGAGTACCTGAGCTCAATTCCCAGCACCCACATGGCAGCTAATAACTGTCCATAACTCGGATTCAACAGCCTCTTCTGTCCTCCACAGGCATTGCATGATACATATGCACTTACCTACATGCAGGCACTACACTCATACACATAAAATAATAAATAAAATATTTTTTAAAAATTAAAAAAATAAAAATAAAGAACTTAATATTGATAATGTTGCTACTTCAGAGGTGGTCCTGGGTTTGCCCATGTAAGAATCTTACATTCAAGGGATGAGGAAGTACTGAAGTGATATAGAAGGCATCTAACCTGAGCAAGGTCCTCAGCGTGATCCTGAGCCCCAAGAGTGAAAATTTAAAAAAAAATCGAATTCAAGTTACTAGTTTTCATTTCTGTTGTGCGAATTTTGCTTCAAGCTATTACTAATATGTACCTGAACATCAGTTGTAAGAAGGAGAAAGGCTGAGCAAGACAGATTTCCTTTCAAGCCAATGTTGTCATTTATGCTTTGAGACTGGCACATTATTCATGAGAAATTCCAGAAAAGCACACTGCCCAGTCCCTAAGCCTCAGGCAATTATTTGTGTTTGGTTCAGCAGGGCAGATACAGCCCAAGTGCTTCAGGCACATCTAAGGGTACAGGGACATTCTAAGGAATTTCTAAGCATTACAGAATTTTACAACCCATAAGGCATCAATCACTGTATACTCAACCCCCTTACAATGAAAAATAGAAACTCAAAGATAGAAAACACTCAGCATTAGCTCAAGGTCAATAAGGCAGACTATTGAAAGAATCCTTGAGTAGCTCTCATTTCTTGACTCCCTACTTCAATACATCTTCCAAGACTTTTAAACAAGGTAAGTTTTAAGGAAACAGTTGAGGTATGTAAGCATAATTTATAGGCAGAAGAAGGATTTATAAGAAACATGATAATCATAAATCCTATTTAATGTGTAACTCATTCTCTTTAGTTTCCAGGGTTCTTTAATAAATTCAGCAACCACCATAAAGCCATTCTTGCTAGAACTAAATTTGAAGTATGAAGATATGTGCCTATGGGCTATGAAACAATTATACTTCCTGTAAAATTCAGAGGAAGAAGAAATTCATTAGTAACAGGTTGAAGGAGGTCAAGGATAAAGAATAAGGAGATACAGCCGGGAAATGTTTTCAAGTGTGAAATCAATGTCTTCATACCATGCTTACTACTGGCAACCAGTGAATCATCAGAAACACCATTCTAGAAAATCAGAGTGATATAAATTTAAAAAGAATGTAAATCAAAGTAACAAACCTTATTAAAGGCTTCCAGGATTACACAGAAGAGGAAACTGAGATCATTTACCCTAGTTCTTTTTTAAAAATTTATTTACTTATTATTTTTTATTTTATGCATGTGAGTGTATTGCTTACATATATGTAAATGCACCTGTGATGTGCAATGCCTGCAGAGGTCATAAGACGGCATCAAATTCCCTGTAACTGGAGTTACAGACTGTTGTTAGCTGTCATGTGGGTGCTCGGAATCAAATCCAGGTCCTCTTTAAGAGCAGCCAGTGCTCTTAATGACTGAGCCATCTCTCCAGCCCTTACCTTAGGTCTGAAATGTAGTTCTCCATATCCCACACTCCTCAATGTGGCACTCCACTCACATTGTAGTCAATCTACTAGCTACAACTGTGCTTATTCTAAAGTGCTCACTACTCTATTAATAAATGTGGCTTTCTTCGCTTGTACATTCCTTCCAGCTTTGCAAACTATACCTGTATAATATCTAAAAGGCTAAGTTCATAAGAAATAAATATTATTCCAAATGTGCATGCAAAGTTTTTCTCAATAAATAAGTCCTTATCAACTGGTTTATTTTTTATTGTTTTATTTTATTCTAGTTCTAGTCATATACGTCCAATTCAAATGAATTTATTCACTTTTTACAAAACTGTAGATTTTCACTTATAGAGAAAAATGTGTCTATATTAAAGTTTGTTATATATTCTTCAAAGTTTACAGTCTTAAAACTGTAAACACAAGGGTTTTTAATGAACATGTACTCATGTGACCAGTAAAAATACCTGAAAATTAAAGTATAAGATGAAAAAAAATCTATCAACTGAGTTTTTGTTCATTATCAATCTGTAGATATTTGATCCTAGCAATTGTGTATTCTAAAATATAAAGTAAGTTGTATTGAAAAAAATAACACTCTTTAACATCTTTAGCAAATGGTAACCATGGTATGGTGATATTGTATGCAGACATCATATGTGCAGAAGTCATGCATTCAATGCCAACAAATCAAATTCTTCCTGAGACAAAGCTATGTTTACCTTATCTCTCTGCACATATATTAATCTTTTTTAATATTTCATTTATTATTTTTATTTTATGTGTGTGAGTGCATTGCCTGCATGTATGTGAGTGCACCCATGTCATGCAATGCCGCGGAGGTCAGAAGAGGACTTTGGATTCCCAGAACTGGAGTTGAGGACAGTTCGTAGCCACCATGCGGGTGCTGGGAACTGAACCCAAGTCCTCTGCAAGAGGAGTTAGTGCTCTTAACCGCTGAGCCATCTCTCCAGCCCCAAATCTTAAAATTAATGTGCTAAAAGTGTGCTGATAGTGACAACTGAGATATCAAGATTCCCACTGTACTTGAAATCTGAAAATAGTGACAAGTCACATGACTATTACAGCATGTGAAAGGAAAACATTTCTGTTCTGTCCATGGAGAAATAAATATAGATCTCCTTAATATATTGCACAGTATATACTAGACTGCCAGCTTTTAAAGTTGGCAGTCTGGTCTCTTTTATCACTAGATCCTTTTAACTGATGTATAAAATTTCATGGAGATGATTTAAAGGAAGTTGTTTCCAAATACAGTGTTTATTACACACTCAACCATCACAGTAATCTGCAAAACCACTGTATGAAGACAATTATACTCATTTATTAAATGCTAGTGTGAGATCTATTTGTCTTTATAGGGAATACCTAAGCAATAATAAAATAATCTGAGTTTTCCAAAGAAATTTAAGGCATTGAGGGATTAAACAATACTACCAACTGTTTACATTGTTGGTAAGTAAAAAGGTGAAAATACGTTGAAATAATGATAAAATATTTATGATAATAAAACAGTGGAAAGAGTATACATTTATTCACTTGGGTCAGATGGTGAGTGGAAGAACATACCTATCTGTAATCACATGGAAGACCTTCAATGCACTTCCTCATCTGCTGTTAGTACTGTTAAGACTTGAGTTCGTTTTTATCTGACTCAATGACATATAAAGTACAATAAAGCAGGGTCAGACATAAGGTGAGCCTCAGCCTTTATGTCTTTTTCAGTGTTGTAAGATTTATTGTACAACTTCAAACCTCTAGTATTTTTACCAGAGAGCAAGAAAGCTCAATTCTACTGTCACAAAAAGGAAAAGAGTTATTATTCCATGTAATTACTAAACTGTAGGAAGTAAAAGTAGGAAATATAAAACTTCACAGAGCCAGTAATGAATACCAGGTTAAGTCTAGGGATTTTCCCTGTGGATGAGAATATATTCCATGGGTTCTCAATCTCTCTCTCCCTCCCTCCCTTCCTTTCTCTCTCCCTCCCTCCATATGATTTTTGTCCATTACAAATTTAACAATAATACAATCTTTATTATTATTAGTTTTATTTTATGAGTGTATTGCCTGCATGTATGTGAGTCACCTGTGTCATGCAATGCCGCAGGGATCAGAAGAGGGCTTCGGATTCCCCTAGAAATGGAGTTGAGGATGGTTCGTAGCCACTATGTGGGTTCTGGGAATTGAACCCAAGTCCTCTGCAAGAGCAGTCAGTTCCCTTAACCATTCAGCCATCTCTCCAGCCCCAATAATGCAATATCTTTACATTTATTTTTATTTTATTTTATTTTATTTATTTATTTATTTATTTGTTTATTTTAGTGTATGAGCCTATTGCCTGCTTGTATGAAAGTGCACCCATGTCGTGCAATGCCCGCAGAAGTCAGAAGAGGGCATTGGAAACTAGGGTACTTTACTATCATTGATGAGGCTTAATACTGAAAAAAAGTCCCAGTCATAATGAAAACTATTATTTTTTGATATTCTGTTTTCTCCATTGCTGATAGCCACAATTTTTTAAATGATAAAGTTTGCTAGGCCTGAATTTTCTATTTGTGACTGCAATTCAGAACAAAG
>NW_008341810.1:6208048-6227164 GCF_000622305.1 Nannospalax galili | reverse complement strand
TGCAATTCAGAACAAAGAACAAAGATCATAATATGATCAAGGTGGTCTGGGAATATTAGCCTTAGCATGTGAGTCCGCATTTTATTAAACAGTTTCACTTTATATTTATGGTCCTGTAGCACAGGAATTTATTTTTTCAATGCCCTTAATTATCCTAAAGAAAACTAGTTAAGAATGATATTTCAGTTAATTATTCCAACAAATACTGAACTTGATTCAAGACAGAACAAAGAAAGTTCTCTACTTAGCTGACTTAGGTTGTACCTAGGGGAATCAGCAACAGTGATATGTTTTCTGAACTCAAATGACTTAGCCTACCTACATGAGTTATAAAAAGAACACAATGAAATACTATGAAAATTAGGATATTATACTTTTTAATGAGATGAAAGAGCTGACATAAAAGTTCAAATGAGGACATTAAACAGAGTTTTTCTAACTTCGACTTTAAACTTTAAAATATGATTGTTTTCATCCCCTAGGTTTTCTTTACCTCCTCTCTACTGCTGATCTGCCTCTTCAAACCCAGGTTAATGATCAGGTCTCTCTGAGTCTTCCTCTTAGGTACGAGTGAACCAACCAGAAGGTAGATTTGGACAGGTCTCAAAAGAGAAGCCTTTACCAAATCTACATATTTTGTTTTTGATATTCACACTACCTTAAGAAGCTTATTTTGTGAGCTCTAAGGAGCTTAAGCCAGGTTGAGATAGCTCATTGGAGAAAGCATATGAAGATTATGTGGCAGTATCTCATAGAACATTATCAGTCACTGGAAGAGGATCACATTTCAAGAGTCATATTGATGACCCCCATGCTGTGTTTCACATCTAATAACAGTTATTCCACCTTTGAGATTTTTCCTAAAAAATAAAGATCCCTGTAATTTTCTTGTTTCACTTGCCTAAAGCTATTTGTAAACAGTGTAAAAATAATATCTACCAAATTTCTCACCAAACGCTACACAAAGCAATTCATCAGAACTTTCTTCAAAGGATCACTTGTATTCTGACAGTTGCTTTGTTGGTAGCTTGTTATAGTCTATCTCACTGGATAGCACAGTGAAGCCAAGAAAGTACAAAGAACTCACTGTTTTGCTCAGCTTCTTACTTGACACAGAAAGGAGAGTGAAAAGAGCTTCCTTTACATCTCCACTTTGCCTTTGGTCGAAAGCACTGCTGCAGCAAGAAAGGCTTTCACACAGCCCTGGACCTGCAGAGGAATGGAATAGTCCATTCCAAAGGAGGGAAGCTCCACATTGCCTTGTCTCCACTGCCAGGGGAGGACTAAAGGGAAGAGCCAGGACAAGGGTGACTCAACTCCTCTCTTTCCTGCAGTGCACCCTCCATGCTGTGCACTGATTTCTCTCCCTTTGGCAGCTGAAAAGGAAGGATAGCTCAATAGTGTCAAGCTCTGACTTCTCTCAGTACAGCTCTGTGGTTTTCCCATGTTAGCTTTAGCTTTGAAAATCAAAAAGATGATATTCTGAGCATCATCTAATTCTCTCATAATTATTTTTTCTAAATAAGGACAGATGAGCAATGTGATTCTACAGTCTCTTTTGAGATCTAGCCTCCAGTTGAATCAATGTCAATACACTCTATTTAGTCAAGAATTCAAACCTGGGACTGGAGATGCAGTCCAGGGATGCAGTTTACATGATATTTTAGAACCCAAAGTAATGGAGCATTTTACTTATGCATACATTCTACCACTTGCTATGACAGAAGAGGTTTTGTTTTTCAACTAATAGTTCTTTTTTATTGATTTTTTTTCGTCTGTGTGTACTTCATATAGAACATCTCACACAATCATCTTTATACCCCCATCCCCACTGGCATCCTCCATAGATCCTCCACTCACCCCACTGGAGCCCATCCATATACTCTGTCATTCATTACTGCCCACTGTGTTGTCAGTGTCCCCAGCTGTTCCCCAGTGCAAGTCCAACCTCTGAGTCTAGTCAGCCTATCTAGAGTCCCTTGTTTTAGAAAGATCAGCTCTTCTTCATCTAGCAGCAATCAGTTGCCAACATTCATTTATACTTAACAGTAAAACTAAGCTCCCCATTGCTCTGCTTTTCCATTATTAACATGAAAAAAGGACTCCCGCCACACAGAGTGGTGTTAAGAATAAACAGAAATTGTATATCTAGTATGTCTGGACACTTGATTTGTAGTCAGTACATGTTTATTCTTAATATCGGTATTTTCATGAGCTTGAGTCAATTTTTATTTTCACAACAATAGACACTTAATGATTTGATTTCAACATTTTCCTTAACCCATCTTCAGACAAATAGAGGATAATAAAGCAAATATCTTTTTGATCATATCCCAGAATATATTTAAATGATTGCATTGCATTTAGTTGAAATGTTTTTAAAGGAAATAAGCCATTCTATGTTTACTTGAAGATTTCATCTTTTTCTTCCTCATCTCATTTCCCTTGTTTCCCAGAGGCAACAGTTTTCAGCCACTGTGCATAATCAGATCTATGGTACTTTAGTTTTGCTAACGCATGCCCCATACCCCAAAGCGGCAGTGTTTGTATAGCTTAGACATTTATATAAATAGTATCATAAGGTAAATATCACAGTGAACCTTGGTTTTTAGATTCAGCAATAGGATCTGAGATATATCTATATTTGAAATACCTCATATATTTCATTCCCTTTTATCTCAGTATGTTATTTCCTGATATGTATATACTGTAGTTCATCTCCAGTTATGGAATAATAATGTAAATAAGGATACTTTAAATTTTTTCATGATTTCACTGTAAAACATTATAAGAAATTTTTAAGAATACATATTATTTATTCTGTTCATTTAATCTACATATTTCCAAGTTTACTTGATAATGATCAATTGCTGGCAAAATAGAGTATCAAATGGCATTTCTGATTAGAATAATTATCAAATTTTCATTATGAATCTGAATTTGTTATCAAGCATTTTATATTTTGCTAATCAGATGGGGACAGTTCTATGACTGTGCTTATCTGATTACTAGTGTGTTTGAGCCTTTATATATTTAATCGATCATAGTTTCCATTAATAGTAACTATTCTTGTAACCAATCCATATATGTGATTGTTTTTCATTGTCTTATTTAGAGTAATACTATTTTTAAGATATGATAAGTGACCATTTATGTACAAGTTTGATTCTGGTCCTATTTTCTTTCTCATTAATTTATAATTTTCTCCCTGAGCTGATGTTATAATATTTTAACTATTTGCTTTATAATAATATTTCTTCTTTTGTCTTTTATACACAAGGTCTCCCTATAGCCACAGCTGGCCTGAAATGAGCTATGGGGATCAGACTGGCCTCAATCACACAGAGATTCTCCTGCCTCTGCCTCCTGAGTGCTGAGATTAAAGGCATGTGCCACCATGCCTGGCTACTTTATAATAATATTAATACATTATATGACTGGTTTCTCTCTCTACATTTTTCTTTGTATAACAGTTTGGATACTTCAGAACACTCATTCTTTAGTATATGTTGAGAATTATTTAGTCTACTCTCAAAAAAATCTATTCAACTTAGTGTTATAATTACATTGACTATGTGATTTATTTGGAGAAAACTTTTAAAATATTTTGATAAAATAGATAGCATATTAAATAATTAAATATACAATTTAAAAAGTATTTTTGGTAATATCTCTACTAAGAAATGAATAACATTTATTTTAGGTATATTTGTACATTATACATTGTTATATTAATTCATAAATATCTTAGGAGATTTTTTTGAGATTTTTATCCACGCAGATATTCATTTTTAATGTTTACAATTCTGATTCCTCTCATTTTTTTGGAGAAGTCATTGTAAGAATAAGACAGTCCTATTGATCATTTAATACACATCTTTTGCTTTTTCTAATTTTCAAATGTAATTTTTACATCTATTCACATTTATGGTTTACATTGTTCTAGTAATGCTAATTTGCTTTTCTTGTTCTACCTTCAAAAGGCGACTGTTACATCAGTGATTTTAGAACTCTCTTCTATATCATTGACATTTAAAGCTAGCTCTTACCCCATTAAGAGCTGCTTCCACTCCATTCCACAGTTCTGACACACTTTATTTTTCTTGTTGCTAAGCTTCAAATCTTTTGTGATGCTCTTTGAGACCCTAGTTCTTGAGAAGACTTTATTTATTTATTTCCAGAAATTGAGAGCTCTCCTAGATATCACATTGTGATTGTTAGCAAATTTCATTCTATTTTGGTAAGGGAGTATATTCTATATAGTTTTCATTGTTTTAAATTTGTTGAGATATGCTTGATAATTCAATACATTGCCTCTCTCGGTGAATATACAAAATACAACAAAAAGAATGTGTTTGGAAATTATTGTATTTATTACATCAGTGTCAAGATCCATTTATTCATCTTCTGTCTAAGAAGATGACAAATGCCTCCTTAAAGTATATGAATCTTCCCTAATATAATTGCCATTTTCTAGCTTTTTATGCAATTTTGCACAATGATTTTGAAACATTATGTGTATGATGCAAATACATTTGTAAGCTTACATTTTCTTTATTTTCTTTATGGATGCTCCCTTTAGCATTATATAATAGTCCCCTTTATGTCTTACAATACTTTGTATTGTATATATTTGTCAAATTGGTAAGCCAAACTATGTTTCTTATCTTTAATATTTTTATGGCATTGCTTTGGTCCGATTTTGCTTTCTCCCTATCTATACTTATAACTTAAATTTTTCTATTCTGTGGATAAATCTTCAGTCCTCTAGATTCTGACCTATATTTTCAATTTTCTTTTTAATTATTTGAATATATTGAGCATCATATTTAACTCACCTACTGGCCTCTCAATCATTTGAATACTAATATATTCACAGATACAGACATAGAGTGAAACATAGAGATAATAAGAAATATTGATTGCTATGTGTTTGCGTTATAGATTGCCATACTTTTCCTAGCTTTTCACGCATATTTATATTCAACATTAAAACACTTCACGTAAAATATAGAAATCTTGCCATCTGCCATTATGGTACAGATTCCAAATAGGTAACTATACAGATACTTAAAATTCTTAATATAAAATGATAGTTCTTTGGAGGAGAATGTTGCAACAGGATCTCCTTGTAGCCCTAGCTGTCCAGGAACTTCCTTTGTAAATCAAGATGGCCTGGATCTTACAGAGATGCATCTGCATCTGCCTCCTGAGTGTTGAGATTAAAGGCATGTGCCACTATGCCTGACACTAATGTTTATTCTTTACATAGTCAGGCATAGTAAGAATAAAATGATTATTATCATATCTACCCATTTCTGATATTTTTGTAAGTCTGACTTAATATAAAGAAACATCTTCTTTCCTCCTTTCCTCTTCCCTAAAGGAAATTCTCTAGAATATAGAAGCCTGCCTTGGAAATTCTCCATTTTTAGCAACTAAATATGTTCTTCTTACTCTGTGACAACTGGAGGTTCTGATGAGGAGACTGATTGGATTGGTGTTTCCAAGCCTATGATGAACTGTTTTTGCTCAGCCATTAACAATAGTGGTCTATATCTGATTTTCATGATGTGATTAGGAGACCTTACACAAGATTCTCTTTTTAAAAGTGTCCCAGATTTTGTGCATTCTGATTGGATTATTGACTTATGCTATTGAGTTGTTTGAACCTCATGTATTGAATTTCATGTATATTCTTGACATCAATCCCCAATACGTATATTCTGCAGGATTTTCTTCCATTATGTGTCCCTTTATTTATTACTTCCTTTGCTATGCATTGGGTTTTTAATTTGATGCAAACCCATTTTTCTTTTTGTTTTTGCTGATTCTGCTTGTGAGAATTTATCTAAATTTCCCTTTCCCAAACTACTGCAATAAGGATATCTCCCCTATGTTTCCTCTGGTAATTTCCTAGTTTGGGGTCTTATATTTAAATTTTAAGCCATTTTCAGCTGATTTTTACTTTGGTTTGAGAAAGAACTATTGTTAAGAAGATATATCTATACTTTTAAGACATTGTAAAACTATTCACAATAGCCAAGAAATGAAAACAGCCTAAGTGTCCTACAATACGAAATGAATTATTTAAGAGTGGTACATAGGAGGGCTTTGTAACAGTCACATGTAATAGTGAGCTGCAAGCGAGTCAGACTACTTAGCAAGTCCCAGACTAGCCCAGGAAGCACTGTGTAGATACATACACACAAAAAATGAAATCTTGTAACAGCATAGATTAGCCTAGAGGACATTATGTTCTGTTCAATGAGCCTGACACAGATCAACAAACAATATGTAATCTCATTATGAATCTGAAGAAACTGACCTCTTAGATGCAGAAAGAAAAATATAGTTACCAGAGTCTGGGAAGAGGAGCAGGAGAGAAGAAGAGATTGATAAAAATAAAAATTACAGTCCAAGAGACTCCCAAAATAACACAGGCAACTGCTGGAGCCCTTAGTTATTTCCCAGAACTTGAAGGTGAGACCCTACTGCTGAAGACAAGATATACTTTGAACACAGGACATGGAGCAAAGCAGCTGGAACTGACCTGGAAGTCTTCTCCCTGAAGACTAGCTCTCATAATTCTAAAGGATACTATGCAAGCTGCTAAGAGCAAAAATCAATCAATGATCCAACACAGTCCTAAAGTCAAGTAACCCCAATGACTGGCAGAGCAAAATACCTTTATTGGTGCAGTAGTGGCACTTTTGTCTGGGGGTAATCAACAGGGACTTAAAGCACTTAATCAATGGGACTTAAAGCACTCTCAGTTGGAGAGAACTCAATGGTGGAACTGTAATTATAGCCAAGTATACATGACTGGAGAGATCACTGATCCTAGAGACAACCCTACTTCTGTCATATCTCTAAACAAATGAAATTTCTTACCATATGTTAAATATGGACTTTGTATGTTCAGACAAGTATACTGTACACCACCAATCAAAGAAGCTTCTTTTTGTAAGAGATGGTGGCTACTGCAGAATTCCACAACTAGTCACACACATCTGAGAGAAATCCAGTTCAAGGTGACATCTCTACAGTGGAATCTCTACACCTAAGGCTCATCAACATAGCAGAAGAGGGGGTGGAGAGAAAACTAGTGCATCTCTCAACTCTCACCAGTGAAGCTTCCTTATACAACAGAGGGTGTTGCACACAGACGACCACACCTGGCTCAGCTTTAGAGAATAAGAGACTGCAGAGTGTGTGTCCTTGGATATGACTTCTATATTAAACCTCACACACCCATTGCAGGCTCAGGGACCATTGCAGAAAGATTATAAGAGCCAGGGTTGGTCCATGAACATAAGGAAACAGAGGCTTTCAGGCCACTGGAAGCTTGCTTATGTGGACTTGCAGCAGTGGTGGCATTGAGCACAAGAACCATGCCAACTCAATCAGACAAGGGACCAGAGTGGAGTGAGGGAAAAGGGTGGTGAGCTGGCCCTAATCTGGGAACTGTCAGAGACTGATTTCTGTTGGATGAGGGAGAGTAGACCTTCCCTAAGATCTCCAGATAGGCTGACTAGACTCCAGTGGATGAACTTGCATCGAAGGACATCTGGGTACAAATGCTTGACTTAGTGGGACTTAACATATATGGTAGAATACGTGAAGTTCAGTGGCAGGGGGGTTGTGGGTTGCATGGACAGGGGAAGGGATCTAAATTTGATTAAGAACTATTGTATTAAATGTAAAAAAGCTCAATATATTTTTTTAAATTTACAGTTAAATAGGAGGGGAAACTTCTATTGTGGCATTGTCTGACTTCTTGAATTTGCAAATTTCTGTATTCTGTCATCTTTGGGATGTTTACTGCCATTTATATATATTCTCTTCTGTATTAACTTTTATATATTCTCTTTCTGTGTTAGCTACAACTTCTTATGTAATAATCTTTTCATATTGTTTCATGTTTTTAAGGAGATACCTTTTATCATTTGTGTTGTTCAAATTAAATATTTTCTGCTTCATCACCGATTATTTTGTCATCTCTATTTTGTGTAGAGTTCTTAGCAATATTATAGTTAAATTACTTTAAAATATCTGATTATTAAACTTGGTAACCTAGAAATAAACTGTTGTTTTTACTCTTTTGCATTGCTAGACAATTAGAGGCATGGAAGATCATCTCAGGCTTTGAATTGTTGCTGTTTTATTACTTAGAAATGGCATTCTACTGTCTAACTTTCATAGTTCTGAAATGTGCTATGCATGCTACTAGGAGATAAAAGCTGACCATTAATCTTACCCAGTTATGAATTCTACATACTTAAACAAAAGCTGAAGTGGAAAGATACAACTTCTGGTGCAATAGTGGCATGAATATTATATGAATAACCAATCACTTTCTCAATAGATTTAAAATTAACTACATAAGATGGAGCCCATACCTTACACTGATATTATTCTTAGGAACATATGACTAGACAGACCACATTACATAGGGGAGAGCCTAATATTATCCTGATAAATATAGTACTAAGGTGACTCCTCATGAATTATTGTTATACTCAGAAATTAATATATCTCTCATAAGGAAATTTTTCTGAAGAGAATAAAAGGACTGTCCTTATAACTTGGGGACACTGCCCCTACTGAACACCACAAGCTAGCAAAGTAAAAGCTCAATTCCAAAAATGAACTTCCTCTTTTGAAGCTGTTAATCGAGGGTACCATAGACCCTCAACCAATATGGGCAATTGCCCCTGCCATTGATTAATCACTAAAACTTGAAGGTAAGACCCTGTTACTGAAGGCAAAGTGATACATGAGCTATAGAACAAATAAGGAGAAATCAAGCTGATGCTGAGTTCAGAGCCTCATCTCTACTGGTCAGTTTTCAGAGTCCTGGAAAGTGTTATGCATGCTACTATAAGAGAAAACTAATCACTAACATGAATGACCCAGCTGTGAATCCTGTGTGCTTCACCAACAACTGGATTGGCAAGATATGACCTGTGGTATAATTGTGTCATGAATATTATGGAAGTAACCAACCACTTTATAATTAAATTTAATGTCTACTTCATAAGATGCAGTCCATACTTGACATTGAGATCAGGCCTAGGAACCTGAGGCTAGATGGGAAATAGACCATAGTGGAGAACCTAGTACTATTATTCTGCTAAGTATATTCAATACCAAACTGACTCCTAATGACATTGTTATTCTCATATATTAGTGCATCTCTCAAATCTCACCAGTGAAGCTTCTTTATACAGAAGATGGTGATTAACACGGAAACCTACAACTGGCCAGAGAATAAGAGACTACGGCGTGGTTATCCATGAATTGGACACCTACATCAAACTTCTGTCACTCAAGGCTTAAGGGTCATTGAGGAAGAGTTGGTAGAAAAATTATAAAAACCAGAGGTGGTAGAGGACCACAAGGAAAGGATTTTCCAGACAGCTGGAAAGTTACTCATATGAACTCACAGCAATGGTGACAGCATGCACAAGTAACATGTAAGTTCAAGCCAGACAAAATCCAAGCATAAATGCGGAAAAGTAGATAAGAAACCCAAAACTTACCTGAGGAACTACTGGAAACCAATGGCTGCTGGGAAGTACAGAATCAGTCTCTTTTAAGAATTTCACTTTTGGTAGGTTACCAAACCTCCAGGACATCTGAGGTAACAAACAGACTACATACATACATATATGTGTATGTGTGTGTGTGTGTGTGTGTGTGTGTGTGAAGGGTCTGTGTGTGTGTATGTGTGTGTGTGTGTGTGTGTGTGTGTGTGTGAAGGGTCTGTGTGTGTGTGTATGTATGTGTGTGTGTGTGTGTATAGGGAGAGGGAGAGAAGAGAGTGAGAGAACATGAAATTGGGTGCAAGTAATAAGGGGGATGTAGATGGGGGATCAAAATCCAATGAAAGCATATTGTATGAGATTTTCAAAAATTCAGTAAAGGAGAAAAGAAAAGAAATCCTTATTAGCAAATGTTCATTGTTGCACAAATATTACACACATATGAAATCAAGCATGCAATATTTGTTTTTCTGGCTCCTGGTTTATATTGCTTAATAGGACCTCATCATATTTACACTTAATCTTTTTAGGATCTTCCATTGATCATTCTTTCCTTAATTCTTTATATTATGTGGGTGACCAAATGCTCTTCTTATACTGTTATTTATTTTCCACTATTAAAATTAGAACTGTTGCAGGGTGTGGTGGTGCACATCTTTAATCCCAGCACTTGGGAGGCAGAGGCAGGTGGATCTCTGTAAGCTGAAGGTCAGCCTGGGCTCCGTAGTGAGCTCCAGGACAGCTGGGGCTACAGGGAGACCCTGTCTCAAAAAGAAAAAAAAAAAAAAAAAGACAAAAAAATTAGAACTGTTACATAAGCAAGGACTTTTCCTTCTCTTCCATTGATATCACTTCTAATACACTAATTCACTTACTGACATACCAGTGTAGACTAGATAACCTTTTAATGTATTATTATTATTATTATTTGTTGCTATTCCTAATTGATGTCCAACTTTTACAATAGTTGACCATTATTATTTTGACAAGTCTCATTATTTTAATAGTTATTTCTTCTCTTTCAGAAGTTCACAATTCATCTTGTCTCCTTGTTTCAATATTTAAATGAATATTTTTCCAAAGAAAACCTTCCTATTTTTATTTTTATTGAAGAGTGGCATATAGAATCTGTGATGGCTAATCCTTGGTGTCAACTTGACTGGATCTGGGATTAACTGAAATGAGAGAGATCTTCTTAATTGCATCACCTGAAGCTGGAGGACATACCCTAAATGTGGGTGATATCTTCTAATGTCAGTCCCATAAAAGGCCACAGCAGAGGCAAACACCTGGCTTCATGCTGCTTGCCTTCTCTCTCGCTGGTGAGTTCATTTTGCTGCTGTAGACTCAAGACTAGCTGATCTTTTGGAATTCCTCAGACCTTCAGGACCAGATTGG
The DNA here is from genome assembly GCF_000622305.1 of Nannospalax galili. Taxonomy (NCBI): domain Eukaryota; kingdom Metazoa; phylum Chordata; class Mammalia; order Rodentia; family Spalacidae; genus Nannospalax; species Nannospalax galili. Next base: position 6,216,218 of record NW_008341810.1, on the reverse strand, counting down.
GACTACTGAGACATCCAGCCTCATGGACTGAACGAATACAGATTCTCAGCCTCTCCAGTGTGGTGCAGCCATTGTTGGACTACTCAGACTCTATCCTGTGAGCTAAGCTGATAAATCTCTATACATTCATTCTACCAGCTCTGTTTCTTTAGAGAACCCTGACTAATTCAGATGGTGGTACCAGGAGTGGTTCTAGAGAAACAGAATTGAAAGGATGAATTTCTTTAATGGGCTTGTTGGTATTTGGAACAGGCTCTCCAACTCAGTCTTCAGGTAGCATGGAGAACACTGAAAATCTATGGTGCAGACTATTTGAAACAATTATGGAGACAGACGCATTTGAATCTTCTAACTCACCTCTTGTGAAGAGGAAGAAATTTAGTGATTCTATACATAAAACATTTAACAATTTGTGGAAAAATAAGAAAGATAGTGATGCTCGCTGATTACTTCTAGCATCTCTGGACAAGTGATAAAGATAAACAATGAGCTTAATGATAAAACTGACAAGCTCCAGATTCACATCAACATTTTAAAAGTTTCCAAGTATGCCCTGGAAGAGAATCTTCTCTCCACCAGCCAGAGAGCTAAAGCTGCAGAAAATCAAGCTGGAGCATTTATTATACATTTGGCTGACCTACAACACAAATTTAATTCCGAGTCTTGAAGAGTGTCAGCAGTAAAGGTGAGGGCATTGGTAGGGAAAGACTGGAATCCTGACACATGGGATGGAGATATATGGGAGAACCCTGAGGATGCTGAGGATTTTGAATCCTCAGACTCTGAGGAATTTGCTTCACCTGATGAATTAATTTCCCCACCCTCAGCATACCTACCCTCCCTACCCTTGCCTGAGGAAACTGATTCCATTGAAAAACCTAATCCCATTCAGCAAGACAAAGCTGATGTCCCTCAGGGTCCATTTCTTGTTGCCTCTAGACCTATAACCAGACTCAAAGCTAAGCAGGCCCCTAGAGGAGAGATAGAAAGTGTGGTCCATGAGGAGGTGCACTACACCACTAAAGAACTTAGTGAATTTGCTAATTCTTTCAAGCAGAAGTCTAATGAATATGTGTGGGAATGGATTTTAGGGGTATGGGATAATGGTGGAAGGAACATAAAACTGGATCAGGCTGAGTTTATTGACATGCCCCCCCCCCACTGGAGATTCTAGGTTTAATGTGGAAGCTCCAGCAGTTAAAAACGGTGTTAAAAGTTTGTTTGATTGGTTGGCTGAGGCTTTTATCAAAAGATGGCTTACTGACAGAGATCTGGAGATACCTGATATCCCTTGGCTTAGTGTTGACGAAGGGATTGTAAGGCTCAGGCAGATTGGCATGCTCGAGTGGATTCACAGTGCAACACCAAATCCTCCACAATGGGAGAGCCCCAGAGGACATGTCTTTTACTGATTTTATAGGATGAAAAGTACAGAGAGACACACCAGAACGTTTGAAGAGTTTTATTTTTGCTCTTTACATTATGCCAAATCTTGCAGTTGGAGATGCTGCTGCTCAATTGCATAAATTAAATGTAAATATAATAGGTGTAACAGGATCTCCAAGTAGGGGTCAGGTGGCAGTACTGAATTACCAAAGACAAGGTGAGCATACTTACCATAATGGGCAGCAAAGGAAAAACAATACCTACAATGGCATGACTCGAATGGATCTGTGGTACTGGCTAATCAGTCACGGTGTTTCCAGTGACCAAATACATAAGAAGCCTACTAAGTTTTTATTTGATCTATATAAGCAGAAAAGCTCTAGGACAAATGACAGGTAGTCAGTATTGGATCATAGGAATACAGAATCTTGCTCAGTCAACCAATTTCCAGACTTGAAACAGTTTACAGACCCAGAACCCCTTCAATGAAAGGAAGGCCAGGTTCTCTTGAAGAAAGACCTTGTCACAGTACCAAAGAGTTAAGCTGTTTGCCTCTCACCCATCCTTCCCCAGAAGGACTTGCAGCCTTTTACTAGAGTAACTGTACATTGGGGGAAAGGAAATAATCAGACTTTCCATGGCTTATTGGATACTGGTTCTGAGTTGACACTGATTCCAGGAGACTTTAAAAAGCTTTGTGGCCCTCCAGTTAAAGTAGGGGCTTATGGAGGTCAGGTAATAAATGGAGTTTTGGCTGAAGTCCTACTGACAGTGGGTCCAGTGGGTCCCCGAACTCATCCTGTGGTAATTTCCCCAGTATCAGAATATATAATTGGGGTAAATATACATAGGAATTAGCAGAATCCCCACATTGGTTTCCTGACCTGTGGAGTGAGGGCTATTATGGTTGGAAAGGACAAATGGAAACCACTGGAATTGCCTCTGCCAGGGAAATAGTGACCCAAAAACAGTATTGTATCTCTGGAGGGATTTCAGAAATTAGTGCTACAATCAAGTATTTGGAAGATGCAGAGGTGGTGATTCCTACCACATCTCCCTTTAACTCTCCTATTTGGCCTGTGGAGAAGACAGATGGCTCATGGAGAATGACAGTTGACTATCGAAAACTTAAGTAGTGACTCCAATTGCAGGAGCTGTACCAGATGTGGTTTCCTTACTCGAGCAGATTAATACATCTCCTGGTACCTGGTATGCAGCTATTGATTTAGCAAATGCTTTCTTCTCGATACCAATTCATAAGGACCACCAGAACCAATTTGCTTTCAACTGGCAAAGCTAACAGTATACCTTTACTGTTCTGTCTCAAGGGTATATTAACTCCCCAGCATTGTGTCATAACTTGGTTTGAAGGGATCTTGATTGCCTGAATCTTCCACAAAATATCACACTGGCCCACTATATTGATGACATTATGCTAATTGGATTCAGTGAGCAGGAGGTAGCAGACAGTCTGGACTTTTTGATAAAGCATATGCGCATGAGAGGATGGGAAATAAATCCAACCAAAATTCAAGGACCTTCTACCTCAATGAAATTTCTAGGAGTTCAGTTGTGTTGAGCATGCAGAGACATTCCTTCTAAGGTGAAGAATAAGTTGTTGTACTTGGCCCCTCCCTCCACCAAGAAAGAAACACAATGCTTAGTGGGCCTGTTTGGATTCTGAAGGCCGCACATTCCTCATCTGGGTGTGTTACAATGACCCATATATCAAGTGACTCAGAAGGCAGCTACCTTTGAGAGGGGCCTAGAACAGGAAAGGGCCCTCAACAGGTCTAGACTGCTGTACAAGCTGCTCTGCCCCTTGGGCCATATGATCCAGCAGACCTGATGGTGCTTGAGGTATCAGTGGCAGATAAAGATGCTGTTTGGAGTCTCTGGTAGGCCCCCATAGAGGAATCATAGTGGAGACCATTGGGATTTTGGAGTAAGACTTTACCTTCATCTGCAAACAACTAATCTCCCTTTGTGGGACAGCTCTTAGCCTGCTATTCGGCCATAGTGGAAACTGAACGTTTGACAATGGGCCACCAAGTCACCATGCAACCGCAGCTGCCCAACGTGAGCTAGGTGTTATCTGACCCCCAAGCCATAAAGTAGGATGTGCACAGCAACAATCCATTATCAAATGGAAGTGCTGTATACATGATTGGGCCTCGAGGAGGCCCGGACAGCAAAAGCAAGTTACATGAAGAAGTTGCCCAAATGCCTATGGTTCCTATTCCTATTACGATGCCTCTTGTTCTCAAGCATGCACCTATGGCTTCATGGGGTGTGCCCTATGATCAGCTGACTGAGGAAGAGAAGACTAGGGCTTGGTTTACAGGTGGTTTTGCACACTATGGAGGCACTGCTCAGAAGTGGACAGCTGCGGCATTCCAGCCAATATCTGGAACAACCCTGAAGGACACTGGGGAGGAAAGTCCTCACAATGGGCAGAACTTTGGGCAGTGCACATGGTTGCGCATTTTGCTTAGAAGGAGAAATGGCCAGAAGTGCGATTATATACTGGTTTATGGGCTATATCCAATGGTTTGGATGGATGGTCAAGGACTTGGAAGGAGCATGATTGGAAAATTGGTGAGAAAGACATTTGGGGAAGAAGTATGTAGCTAGATCTTTCCAAATGGGCAAAGGATGTGAACAAACTTGTGTCTCATGTGAATGTTCATCAAAAGGTGGCTTCAGCAGAAGGTGAGTTCAATAAGCAAGTAGATAGGATGACCGGCTCTGTGGATTATCAGCCTCTTTTTTCAGCTATCCCTGTCATTGCTCAATGGGCCCATGAACAAAGTGGCCATGGTGGCAGAGATAGAGGTTATGCATGGGCTCGACAGCATGGACTCCCACTCACAAAAGCTGACCTGGCTACATCTGCTGCTGAGTGTCAGATCTGGCAACAACAGAGACCAACACTGAGCCTGTGATATGGCATTTTTCCCCGTGCTAACCAGCCTGAAACCTGGTGGAAGGTTGACTACATTGGACCACTTCCATCTTGGAGGAGACAGCGTTTTGTCCTTACAGGAAGAGACACTTATTCTGGTTATGGATTTTCCTTTCCTGTACATAATGGTTCTGCCAAAACTACCATCCAGGGACTTACAGAATGCCTTATTCACCATCATGGTATTCTGCACAGCATCGTTTCTGACCAGGAACTCACTTCACAACCAAAGAAGTATGACAGTGGGCCCATGGTCATGGAATCCACTGGTCTTACCATGTTCCCCACCATCCTGAAGTAATTGGCTTGATAGAATGATGGAATGGCCTCTTAAAGATACAGTTACAGCACCAGTTAGGCAGCAACAGCCTGGAGGGCTGGGGCAGGGTCCTCCAGAAGGCCGTGTATGCTTTGAATCAACAGCCAATATATGGTACAGTTTCCCCTATAGCCAGGTCCAGTAATAAAGGGATGAAATGGGAATCATTCCACTCACTATCAACCCTAGTGACCCACTAGGAAAATGTTTGCTTCCTGTACCCTAGACTTTGCACTCTGCTGGCTTAGATGTTTTGGTTCCAGAGGAGGGAGTGCTTCTGCCAGGAGAGACAACATTCCATTGAACTGGAAGCTAAGATGTCCCCCTGGCCACTTTGGGCTTCTGATGCCCTTAAGTTAGCAGGCTAAGAAAGGAATAACAGTACTAGGAGGGGTGGTTGACCCAGACTACCAGGGGGAAATTGGACTGGTTCTTCACAATGGAGGTAATGAAGATTATATCTGGAAGGCAGGAGATTCCTTAGGGTGACTTTTGGTGTTACCATGTCCTGTGATTAAGGTCAATGGGAAACTGCAACAACCCAATCCAGACAAGACAACAAATGGCCCAGATCCTTCAGGAATGAACATATGGGTCACTCCTCCAGGGAAAGAGCCAAGACCTGCAGAGGTGCTTGCTGATGTTAGAGGAAATACAGAATGGGTAGTAGAGGAAGGTACTTACAAATACCAACTTAGGCCACATGACCAGTTGCAGAAATGTGGATTGTAATTCAAATAAATATTTTTGTTCTATTTGGTTAAGAATAGGCTTGTGCATGTATACACATATGTTAAGCAGATACTTGTGTTATTCTTTTTTGAATGTGTAATTGAGATAAGTGTTAAGTGGTTAAGTGTTGTGAACCTATATGATTATATTGGGTTATGAGATACTAATGGACTAAGCATTCTTCAAAGACCTTATCACCTACTCTAAGATATATAATGCATTGGTCAATGTATGATGGGATAATCATATCATGTTAGGTGAAATTATGACCTCAACATTGTTTTCATATGAAAATTAAGCATGACATAGAGAAATGCTACTGGGTGTCAAGTTGACAATGGGTGGACTTGTGATGGCTACTCCTGGGTGCCAACTTGACTGGATCTGGGATTAATTGAAATGAGAAAGATCTTCTTAATTGGATCATCTGAAGCTGGGAGATACACCTAAATGTGGGTGTTACCTTCTGATGGCAGCCCATATAAAACACCACAGCAGAGGAAAACACCTGGCTTCTTGCTGCTTGCCTTCTCTCTTCTTGATGGTGAGCTCATCTTGGTGCTGTAGACTGAAGACTAGCTGATCTTTTGGAAATCGTCAGACCTTCAGTGCCAGATTGGGACTACTGAGACATCCAGCCTTGTGGACTGAACAACTACAGTTCTGAGGCCCTCCAGTGTGGTGTAGCCATTGCTGGACTACTTGGACTCCTGTGACCTAAGCTGATAAATCTCTATACATATATATTCATTCTACTGGTTCTGTTTCTTTGGAGAATGCTGACTAATACAGACTCCAAGACTCCAAGTATTACAAGCTATCAAAATTTATGAGGACTTTCAGAGGACCCACACAGAGATATGTGTGCATTTTATTATTTTTTATTTATTTTAATTATTCATTTAATAACCACATAATGAGAAGAAGCATTTCATTATAGCACCATTGACATGTTCAATAACAATTTCCAGAGATAAGATGCATCTCTTTAAAAATTGGCTGTAATTTTTAGGTTTAGAGTTGAATTAATACAGTTATACAACTTTGTACTCAGTATAAAGCCTATAAGATATAAAATTAAATGAAGTTTTAACCTTTAAAAATGATCTCCATTTCCTTATTAAAATACAGTTTCATACAGAAAAATTCATTTTTAATGCAATTAACACTAAGATGTTTGAAAATGTGTTTCTAATCCCTATATATCTAATTATTACTAGTCACAGTCGGTTACTTTCTGAGATCCTTGGCATCTAAGCATGGATATAAAGTCATCTGGTAGATTTCAATGATCATGCTTTTCACATCTACTAATTAACATGAGTAAATTTTTATGCTTCTTCCTCAAATATAACTCATTTTATTGATTGATTTTTGTGTGTTAACATATTCAGTAACACACCCCAGAGAAAGAGTACATCTCCTTCACAAGTGGGTGCAAGTTTCTAGGTTCACAGTTGAGTTAATAGTTATACAGTATTGAACTCAGTATAAGCCATTTAAGACATAAAATTGAATGAGTTTTTTAACCTTTAAAAAAGATCTCCATTTCATTTTAGAATATATTGTTCCTTGCAGGAAGACTCATTATTTTGCTACTAATACTGAGATGTTCGCGCACACATCTCTAATCTGTATGCATCTGATTATTACTAATCATAACTGGTTGCACTTGGATCCTTGGCACCTGTGTATGTCTATAATGTCATCGGGTAGATTTCAACGGTAATGTTTATCACCTCTACTAATTAACATGATGTAAATTTTTATGCCTCCTCCTCATTTATAATTGATATTTTTAAAATTTGTTGATTTGTGTTTGTGTGTATCACACAGAACATACCAAACCATCTTATTCAACTATACAGCCACTTCCCAGATGGCACCCTCCCATAGCCTCCCCCCTCCCCCCACCACTAGAGCCCTTACACTGTGCTATCCCTGCTACTGTCTGCTGTGTTGTCGCACCCCCAGCCATTCCCCACTACTTAACCATCTGGTGAATCTAGTCAGCCTATCTAGAGGTCTTTATTTTAGGAAGGTCAGCTGTTCCTCCTCTAGCAGCAATCAGTTGTCAATATTCCTTTAGATAAGATTGGGGTCTGCTGTTCATTTCCCCAGTTTTATGCTGGGTCACTATTTGGGTGTCCCTTTGGCCACCCTAGCCAACAACTCAAAAGAAGGTATCTCCTATCTGGCATTGTTATGTAGCCTTTAGCTATGTATATGGACTCTTAAGAAATTATATTTGCCCCTTTAATCTTTGGTTATATTTTCCTTTTGGGTGTTTAAGGCCATACAGTGGGCCCAAATAAACCAATTTATTTTTACTTTTAAAGTTGTTTGAGAGTCTGTTCCTCAGTGGTCACATGGGCTTAGGAGGAGCCTCTGGCTTCTTTCTTTTACCAGTTCCACCTATGTGAAGCTAAGTCAAAGATCCTGCTTGACCATGGCTGGCTTCACTTGGAAGCATGAAGGAAATGATTCCTCTGTGTTGACCCTCCTCTTTGTAGACCGGACACTGGTTCAAGTCCATCTGGTGGGGTCTCCTCAGCCTCCTTGATCAAGAAGGCAGGTGACCCACCACAATTACAGGACATTTTGAGAGATGCTCATATTCCCCTAGAACTAGTCGACCTAGGAGGACAAGGAGCAAAAACTGTTCTTTATGTCTCTCTGACCAAATTCTTATAGGCCTCAAAGTATGTCTGTTAAACATCCAAGGTTAGCTCCACCAGTCTAGTACTTTTAATTACTGTGTGCCATGT
>NW_008341810.1:6183718-6208004 GCF_000622305.1 Nannospalax galili | reverse complement strand
CTTGATCTGCTATGTATAATTTGTCAGTAGGTTGTTGGACTAATATAGTTCCCTCTGGTTTTTAAAATTAGCTAGGCATTATTTATCTCTCACATTGTCTAACCCCTCCATCATGGTTTCCCCCATTAAGGTGCCCCCATTTGTCCCCTTTCTCCCTTAATAATACCCTTCTCCTGTGGTCCTACGTCTCTTGAGCTCCTTCTTCCCTTTATCCCCTAGGTTCCTGCTATACCCTTCCCTCCCCTCCTCTTTAAAATAACCCAATTTTTATCCATATCTCCCTTATTAATGCTACTTTAAAAATTTTTTTAAATTTAATAACCACATGATTAGAAGAACCATTTCGTTCAGCTTTAACATCTTCAGAGCAATGATACATCTCTTTCAACAGTGGCAGTAAATTTTTAGATCCACAGTTGAATTAATACAGTTATACACTATTGAACTCAGTATAAACCCTGTAAAATAAAACATTAAATGAGTTTTTACCCTTTAAAGAAGGTCTCCATTTCATTTTAAAATATGCTGTTTCCTACATTTTTTTGTCTTTTTTGAGACAGGTTCTCCTTGTAGTCCCAGCTGTCCTGGATCTCACTATGTAGACCAGGCTGGCCTCGAACTCACAAAGATCCACCTGTCTCTGCCTCCCAAGTGCTGGGATAAAAGGTGTATGCTACCATGCCTACATTTTTAATGCTACTAACACTTAGATGTTTGCACATGTGTCTTTAATCTCTATGTATCTGATGATTACTAATCACAGTCAGTTACACTCAGATCCTTAGTACCTGAGTATGGATATAAAGTCATCAGGTATATTTCACTGGTAATGTTTGTCACCTCTACTATTTAAAATGAAGTAAATTTTTATGCTTCCTCCTCAAATATGTCTTTTTTTAAAAATTTGATGATTTTTCTGTATGTATATCATACAGAATATCCCACACAATCTTATTGATCTATATACCCACTTCCCAAATGGCACACGCCCACAGCCTCCCCCCTCCCACATACTGGATCCCATATACTCTGTCCACTGTGTTGTTGACATCCCAAGCTATTCTCCAGTGCTTGTCTGTCTGCTGAATCTAGTCAGCCTATCTAGAGACATCAGCTCTTCCTGATCTAGCAGCAATCAGTTATCAATATTCCTTTAGATAAGATTAGGATCTACTATTCATTTTCCCAGTTCTATGGTGGGTTACTGTCTGGGAGTCTCTTGTGCTACCTCAGCCAATAACTCAAAGGAAGGTATCTCCTGTCTGGCATTGTTTCTTGTTATGTAGCCTTTAGCTATACATATGGACTCTTAAAAATTATATTGATCCTATTAATCTTTCGTTATACTTTCCTTTTGTGTGTTTAAGACCCTACAGTTGGCCCAGAGAAACCAATTTATTTTTATATTGACCCTATTAATCTTTCGTTATACTTTCCTTTTGTGTGTTTAAGACCCTACAATTGGCCCAGATAAAACAATTTATTTTTACTCTTAAGGTCATTTGAGGATCTGTTCCTCAGGAGTAACATGGGCTTGGGAGGAGCCCCTGGCTCCTTTCTTTTACCAGTTCCATGTATGTGAAGATAAGTCAAAGGTCCTGCTCAACCACAGCTGGCTTTACTTGGAAGCAAGGAGGGAATATTTCCTCTGTGTTGACCCTCTGCTTTGTAGACTGGACATTGGTTCAGATCCATCTGGTGGGGTCACCACGGCCTCCTTGCTCAAAAGGACAGGTGACTCACCACAGTTACAGGACATTTTGAGAGATTCTCATAGTCCCCTGAAACTAGTTGACCTAGGAGGGCAAGGAGCAAAAACCGTCCTTTATTTCCCCCTGACCTAATTAGTATAGGCCTCAAAGTATGGCTGTTAAACATCCAAGAAGGTTAGTTCCACCAGTCTGGTACTTTTAATTACCATACACCATGTAGATAGAGCTTGGGCAAAGACCCACTGCTCTCAGATAAACCCTGCCTAGGCATATATTACATTCTTTGATCTGGTTGTATGTTTAATTTGTCAGTAGGTTATTGGTCTAATATGGTTCCCTCTGGTTTTCTAAAACTAGCTTGGCATTGTTTATTTCTCACATTGTCTAACCGTTCCACCATGGTTTCCCCATTTAAGGTGCTCCTGTTTTTTCCATTTCTCCCTTAATAATACCCTTCTCCTATGATCCCACCTCTCCTTAGAAACTTCTTTCCCTTTATCCCCTAGGTTCCTTGTATAACCTTCCCTCCCCCCCTTAAAATAACCCCATTATTATCCATACCTCCCTTGTTAACACCTATTTCTACTGTTCCTCTCTTTCAAATTTTTCTTTTCCTTTACTTCCCCGGTTCCTCTTCATTTTCCTGGTTCCTGTAGTTGTCTGGATGCATATTCACTTATAAAGATTTGGTGCTAGGATCCACATATGAGGGAGAACATACATTGTTTGTTTTTCTGAGTCTGTGTTACTTCACTTAGTATAACAGTTTCTAGTTCCATCCATTTACCTGCAAATTTCATGATTTCATCTTTCTTTACTGCTGAGTAAAACTCCATCGTATAAATGAACCACATTTTCATTATCCACTTGTCAGTTGAAGGACACTTAGGTTGCTCCATTTCTTAGCTATTGTGAAAAGAGCAGCAACCGATGTGCCAATATCTCTGTAGCAGGAGGAGTCTGTTGGGTTAGACTCTATTGCTGAAGACAGGCCACACTTTAGACACAGAACTTGGAGCAATCAAGCTAGAACTGACCAGGAAGACTCCTCCCTGAAGACTAGCTTTCTAGGTATCAGAGGATACTATACAAACTGCCAAGGGAGAAGACCAATCAATGGCCCTATCCAACTTTGAAGCTTAATAAACAACAATAACCCACCAGCAGTGGATGCTGCCCTCAAGACTTTGGGGCTGGGCTGGCCTGGGAGAAGTGCCCAGGATAGATGCTGGTCTCAGGAAGCTGATGGCTGTGCCACCCAGGGAAGTAAAGGGAGGTGAGGGCAGGACCAGGCCTGGCAGATTCTTGGGGGCCTGCAGGGAGGAACTGGGTTGGTCCAGATGCAAAGGATCAGGAAGCAATGGTGGCTCTGGGCCAAGACATTAGAGGTTAGCCCCGATGTCTGGGGTACCCAGACAAGAAATGTGCCTGTACCCAGCCTAGGAGGCAAGACTCCAGGGATGAGGGGGGCTGCGAGGGTGAAAGAGGCTAGGGGGTTCAAGGCCCGCTGGGCGCACTGGACTTACCCAGGGAGGTGCTGGTACCGGGACACTGGAGGCTGTGCAGTCCAGGAAGCAAAGGATAGGAGGGCGGGACCTGGTCCAGAGGGCTCCTGGGGACCAGGAAAGGTGCTGGCACCAGGCCACCCAGAGGCTGTACAACCAGGGGAGTAAAGGGAGGTGAGAGCAGGACCAGGCCCAGAGTGCTCCAGGGGATGGTAGGGATGAACTGGGTTGTTCCAGATATAGAGGATCAGCTTATTATTTATTTTTATATGTTTATATTACACATTTCTTATGTCCGTATGTATTAAGATTTGTGAGTGCATACTGATTCCTCTAATTAAAGTGGAAAAACATAGTTTACCTCTTTTAATTCAAACTGTGTTTACTTAATTGGTCAACTTCAAAATATGAATAAAATGGAGTTTGTGTTTCTAATCCATAGGAGTGTGGAAAAAATTCATAAATACACTTTATAAATATTTATCATAGAGGCAAAAATACTGTGTCCAAAATTACTCACATTAGCTCTCTTACATTAGCTGCTTGTGTCTATATAATTAAATGGAAATTGTGTTCAATTATTTCATCCTTATCATTTTTAATATATGAAGCATAAATAGAATCATTGTTTCTATTTCATGACCACTATGTTTTACTTAGAAGTTGGGAATTTTAAAGCTGTAACATGCATATTGCCTTTAGTTCTTTCTTAGGTGTAATGTTTTCTTTATCTTGAAATGAACATGAATTTTTTTCTTCATTCGTCATAATAGATGGTTTTCTGCCTTGTATACTGGAAGTGAAGTCCCTACTAACAGAAAATAGCATCTTCTGCCAGTATACCAAAGATAGAAATCCAGCATTAAATCATTCTTGCTTATGGTTTGTAGAATTATGCATTAATTTATCTATCTTTTTAAATATAATGTCCAAGATAGTAAGATTTCCTAGTATGACCTAAAACGTGATTAAAGTTACTAGCTAGCTTTTGTGACATCTACTTAGAGTTGGTCTGTAATACATCTTCATGGACTGGTTAGATATTTTTGAATTTGCATTTTTCCTTAAGGTAGAACATATTTTAAGAATTGAAACTCTTAATTTAAATTTATAATGTTTCAGCGTGTGTGGAAAGAATTACTAAAAGAGAATGCTCCAAAATGCCTCCTTAAACATGGTTTCATTGTTAGGGTAAATATCCCAAATTTCCTTCTCAGACAGGGGTTGGCGTTATACATATATTCCAGGCTTGTCAAGAAAGAACTTCCTTGAAATGTTCATCGATTTTTCTGAAGCTCCTATGGATCTGGTTATTTCATTAAACCTAGAGTTTTTTAAATCTAGAATGCTGTATGCAGTAAAAAAAGCATTGCATTAATCAATAAAATACCTGCTGGATAGAAATTTGTTCAGTAAGAACAGGTCCATGAAAACTCACTTATATCACAAGTGTTGGCCTTTTACATAAACAGATATTTAATTCTGACTCTACAATGTAGATTATACAATATTCAGTTTCTGAACTTCTTTCAATTTCATTCTCCAAACTTTTGGTTACAAATCTACTTTATTTGACACTAAACATATTTTAGGAAAAGTTTAAATTCTCAAATTATTTAATTATTTTTCATAAATATTTATTAAATATCTAGCATATGCTCAATATTTAAATGACACGAAAAAACTTGTAAATCACTTACTCTCCAACAAAAAAGTCATGTGCAATATATTATGGAAATATAGTAATGGCAGAAATGAAGAAAACTGAAATACTACAGAGTTCTATTAATCTAACAAATTAAATATCTGATACTCCTGGCCCAGCACAAGATATAATAGAATGAAAAAGAGCAAACATCCCTTTGACTGTTAAGTAGAAAAAAGAGAGAATTTCCTAAGGTTTGAAATAACAAACAATGGAAGACCAAATAAAATTTTAACTATTGCTAGAATCACCTACACTGGGAGAAAGAGGAGAAAGTGCTGGCTTTGTCTTCAAAGAGCTCCATGTTTAAATCTCCTATCGAAAGATGAGCTGTGCCCCTGAATGAAATGAGATATGATAGAATTACACATTGAAACGGACACATCAGAGGGCTACATGCTTTGTGAAAACTGGAGGAATACAGGAAAAACACCCCCTGGCACAGGAAAGGGATGGTTTAGGAGATACATTGGACTATAAAGATCAAGGACAAAACACACCTGTTTTGGCATTAGATTCTCAGTGAACAAAAATCATTGTCTGAGTTTATGTCTGTAACTATGCTTCTTCCAGGAACTGAGAGTTTGAATTACACTGCTTGATTTTCTAAGGAACTGAATAGAAAAGGTGAGAATTATAAATGCTTCAAGGATGATATAAGAGACACTTCTATAGCAAACACCTGTGAACACTCTGAACAGCCATATCTACAAACTAACTGCATGTTGTGCCACAGGAAAACATGCTGAATTGAAAATTAAGAGGACTTTTCAAATGTTTAAAATATGAAGCTACAGCATGCCACTATTGAAGGTAACAAAGTAGGTCACATGCCCTTCAGGGTCCCAGAGGAAGTCATATGTCACAGTTGAATTTAAGTATCTAAAGATGATTGCTTAACTAGGAAATGAGTTGTAAAGAAAAACTCAGCAAGTGGATGCTACGGAGCAGGCATCTTCCTGTAGTAGTGAGTTGAGAGATGGCAGGCAGGGAGATAAGAAATGAAGAAATGGAGATTATTGAAAAGGAAATAAAAATAAAATATTTTAGCAAGGTTTTTGGAGAGAAACAGCTATTTTTAAATATAATAGAATAAAATTTATATTTATAATATATTTTAAATGTAATAAAATAAAAGACATTTAACTAACTTTTAAAGAAATATGGCAAGGAAATAAACATCTTACTCTTACTCCTTTAAATCTTTGCATTTGACTGTTGAAATATAATAGTGAATTTTAATCACAAACCAGAAAAATGTAATTCATTTCACATAATTCACTCTGATCAGTAAAGAGGTAGAAATCATGGCAAAACAGACAACAGATTAGTAAATGAACAGAAGGTGTGTGTATGATCCTGACTTCCAATGAATATTAATTTTTTTTATAATAAGACCAATTTACATAGTATAAAAATCTGAATATATTTAAAATCATTAAAAGTATATTTACATTTGAAAAACTAATGGAAGTTTGGATTTAATACATATATATATATAGTGTATAGCAGTAAAAACTCTATGACATATTTAAGTTTAAAGAAGAAAAAGAGAAAAACTTGTAAAATATAGTGAGGAGTTGGATAGACAATGAATCATTTGGGATGCCATGGAGAAGAAACATGAGGCCCAGTGTGGCTGCATTCAAGTGTTTTTCTTGGAAGGATAATCCCACATATCAAGAATGAAAGAGAAAGAGAACTGAAGCAAAGAAGGGAATGTGAATTCATATAAGTTCATAAATTAGCTGGCTCTGTCTTCAGGAAAAAAATCAATCAACAATGTGGGCCTCTCTGGAAAAGACAGTGTGAAGCCTGCCTGCTTAGAGCACCTTCCAGGACAGCGGGACTTCCTCCACATGCTCCTTACTGTCACCCACCAAAATTGCCTCTAATCAACATTATTATCTCCAAAGGTTCTCACAGACTAAGTGTGGAGAAATTATACTGAAAATTTGAACACACATCAGGTATATTTCAAGGATATGAAAATCTCAGGAATTATCTGAGAGGCTTCATCTCAAGGATTTGCAATCCCAGGAATGTAAAAAATTAGAAACATTAATAAGAAAGCATAAAGTGAAGAAAAACACATTTCAATACAAAAATGCATGATAACAAATATATAATAATGAAATGAAAGAGGATTTTAAAGGAAGTGCAATATACAAACATCTACTGAAAATAATAAAAACAATCACACAAATAAAAAATATGACAAATACAAAATTATGTTATGCATAGATATGTTTTAAATTTCAAATATGCTAATGTACTCTGAATGCTATAACAATAAAATTGAAATTTTGTACAAATAAACATATTCCCAGTAAAATTATTTAGCCTATGATATAGTAAATTTAATTCCCTTAAACATTTTAATGTGACTACTACTAACATTTTAATGTGACAGAGACTATCAAGTGAAAATTATTAAACATGATGATGGAAAATAATGTTGCTATTCATTTATTATTCTGTTACTTTGAGACTAACCAAATTATATATAATATGCCAATGTAAATGTAAAAAATACAGTAACACACTAGTAACAATGTTTGGAAATATTATTTTTAAATATGCTAAAGTATCAAAAATATATAAGCAACCTAAAAATAATAATTCCAAATTCTATACTGAAGGAAGAAAATAAAGAGCTGTGTGGAAAAATTATTCTACAGAAAAATCTTGACATTTTAAAAATATCAATTTTTCATCTCAGTTTTAATTTTCATACATCTTTAAAGTCTAAACTTGATTTAAAATGAATTATAATGAATTTTAAATATAGACTCTTTCATATAATTGATATATAACTTAAGTAGAAGAGTAAATCATTTAATGAACTCTATAGCAAATCATGACAATTGTTTTTGCTTATTATTTAACACAAAATACTGATCACAAAATTCATTTAGATATCTAAAGGCCATCACTATGTCACGACAATTACAAAAGAGTGAAGCAAATGATGTCATCACATATTGCTGTCAATTCAACAAAATACAAGTATGGTGAAGAGTATAGAAACTTACTCAGACATATACAGAAACACGACCAAAAGAACACAATGCAGATAGAAAAGCAAGCATAATGTCATCCATTTCCTCAAGGAAATCAATGGAACAGCATTAACATTCATAAAAAAATACAACCAGTATCCTTTAGAGCTGTGAGAGCTAGTCTTCAGGGAAAAGGCTGCCAGGTCAGTTCCAGCTCCATTGATCCAAGTCCTATGTCTAAAGTATGTCCTGTCTTCAGCAATAAGATCTGACCTTCAAGTTCTAGGGGGTAATCAAGAGCTCTGACAATAGCCTATGTTATTTTGGGAGCCTCTTAGTCTACGTGACCAACAATTCAAAGGGAGGTTTCTTCAGTTTTGCACTGTGTTCCTTGTTGTAGAGCCTTCAGCTATATACATGCACCAACGTTCAGCTGTTGCATGTGTATTTTATGGGGGGGGGTCAGTTAATACATGTCCCTCTGGTTTTTTACACCACCTAAGATTTATTTAATCTCTCCTTTCTCTCTCCCTAACTTCCCTCCTCCCTCTCCAGCTTAAGTGCCTCCATTTCCCTCTTCATAATATCTGTCCCCTGTTATCCCCCGTCTCTTGAGTTACTTCTTCCCTTTACCCCCATGGCTCCTTGTATGTCCTTCCTTCCTCACGTCCAAGATTAATAATCCCCTTTTCCTCATTTTCCCCTTGGTAACATCTGTTTACTAACACCCCCTTTCAGGCTCTTTCTTTCCTTTACCTCCCTGATTCCTTTCCATTTTTCCAGTTACATCAGTATATATACTCACATATAAGGGATTGGTGCTACTGTGCAAGCTGCTAAGGGTTGCTGCATGCACATAAGCAAACAGAGGCTTTCAGGCCACTGCTAACTTGCTAAGGAACCTGCAACAATGGGGACAGGATGCACTAGACCCATGTTAATGCAATCAGACAAAAACCTATCACAGAATGACGGAAATGAGCAGCAGGCCCCAACTCTAGCCTAGGAACTATTGGCAACTGATTACTACTACGTAAGGGAGAGGAAATCATCTTTAAGATCTTTAGATAGGCTGACTGGACTCCAGTGGATGTACTTGTACTGAAGGACATCTGGGTAAAAATGCTTGACTTGATAGATCTTAACATGTATGACAGAACGCATGAAATCCAATGTGGGGCATGGGGGGGGTGAGAATGGGTAGAGGGGTCTAAATTTAATTAAGTTCTGTTATATGAAATACACAAAATTCAAATATATATATATATGTATGTATGTATTCAAACAACTATAGTCAGTTCAAAGGGTCTAATGCATTCAAAATTTATTTCAAATTTATAAAATTTAATTTCTATGCATAATTATATAACAGCTTTGTTTGTATGTACCTACTGCTTATGAAAACCTTTGTTACCTTTCCATTTTTCTTTCTTAAAATTATTTCTTTATATTTTCAATTATTAATTACTTCTATTCCACTCAATTTACACAAAACATTTCTCCATTGACAATTTGTAAAGTAAAATATTTTATGGTCAATTCTTTGTTATTTTAAGACTACTTCCTGAAAATTTCATTCCATTACATGATGTATTTTTAATTTTAAAAAATACAACCAGATCTGTACTGAAAATGCACAACAGTGAATCTGACATATGGGAAAATTTTAAACATTAATATATTTTAAGGGTGTGCCACTAGGTAGGTTTCCCAGGCTCCAAGTTATAGACCCATATGCAAGAGTATTTCAGAAACACAAATTAGATTCAATAGGCTTTTTTAAAAAAAATCATAGAGGAAATGAAGTTCAGCAGGAGGATAGTAAGTTTGGGGTAGACATTGGGGGAGGGGTCTGAATGATTAAAATGTACTATATGAAATCATCAAAAAATAAACATATTTTAGGGAAGTGTATTAGTTCAAAAGTCTAATGAAAAATACACATTATAATGAGTCAATGCATCAATACAGACAGATGATAGATAATAGATCATAGATAGGGGATGGATAATAGATGATAGATGATAGAAGACAGATGGATCATGATTAGATGACTGATAGATAGATAGGTAGATGATAGATAGATGATAGGATGATGATGGTAGATAGATGATAGATATATAGAAGATGATAGATAGATAGATAGATAGATAGATAGATAGATAGATAGATAGATGATAGATAGATGATGGATACATACATACATACATACATAGATGATAGATGATAGATGGATAGATGAGTGCATGTGTACAGCTGAAGGCTATATAACAGAAAACACAGTGCCAGGCAGGGGAAATGTCCTTTAGAGTTGTTGGTCATAGGAGTCCCAAAAGACTGCCAAAATAGCATAGGCTATGAACACAGCCCTTGATTGTCTCATAGAACTTGACGGTAAGACCCTATTGATGATTACTGGATGTATTTGGACACTGGACTTGGAGAAATGAAGCTTAACCTGATATGGAAGCTTCCTCCCAGAAGACTAGCTCCCATAATATCAGAATGTACTATGTTAAGTTCCAAGGGAAGAAATCAATCAATAATCCCATCCAGCTGTAACATATATGAGCCACATCAATGACAGGCCCAGAAAATAATTTCTACTGGTGCAGTAGTGACACTTTTACCTTGGGTGTAATCAACAGGTGCCCAATTGAAGTTAAGGACAGCCTAATGGGAGGGAACTCATGTGTGATACTTTAAACAAAGGCAAACACACATGGCTAGAGAGGTCATAGATACTAGAGTAAAACCTACTCTTGTCACATCCTTAGACCAACATAATTTCTTACTGTATTCTAAATATATACCCTTCTATTTAAGACTAGTATACCTCTCACCCCTCATCATTTAAGCTTCTTTTTGCAACAGTTGGAGACTATTTCAAAATTCCACCACTAATCAAATGCAGAGATTAAGTGTCTTTGAGGTGTCCAGCCCTAAGTGACACATCTCCAATGGAACCTCTCCCCAACAGTGTAACAGTGGACAGAGAGAATATTAATATATGTCTCAACTCTCACCAACAAAGCTTCCTCATGCAACAGATAGTGATTAACCCAGAAATTTACAACTGGCCAAAGTGCAGAGAATAAGAGACTGCAATATGCTTATCCCTGAATAGGACACCCATGTCAAACCTTCCACCACCCAAAACTCAAGGATCATTTTGACAAAAAGGGCAGAAAAAATGAAAGAGCCAGAGGTTGTGGGTGATGATAAGGAAACAGTTTTCCAGACAGCTGGGCTGTTTCTCACATGAACTCACAGCAATGGTGAGAGCATACATAAGACACACATAATCTTAAAAAGTGGGTAAGAAGCCCCAAACTTAGTTGAGGTACTACTGACAGCTGATAACTGCCCAACCTGGAAGAGTCAGAAGAGATGGATACACACTGAAGGACATTTCAGGACACAAACTTGACTCAATAGGCTTTAATACATATGATGGAATACATGAAATCAGGCGGGGGCCCATAATAAGGAGGCAAATATGGGGGAGGTCTAAAAATAAACAAAATATATTGTGTGAAGTTTTCATAAATTCAGTAAAGAATGAATAAAAAGAAATAAATACATGACACAAATCAATAAAGTTTCCATCATAAGAATTTCTTTTATAGTTCTGCAAATTCTGAGCACAAAGACAGTACAATTATATTCAGATACATTAAAATTAAGAGTTCTTCATGCCAGGGTTTCAAATAAAACATCAGTTTCCACCTGGAAGAAGAAATACTAAGTATACATACAAAAGATGTAGTATCCAACATATGTAAAGCATTTCAATCTTCAAACAACCAAAGGCAAACAAGACATCACAGCAATTCAATAAAAAATTCACAGAAATGAAGGAAAGAAGGAAGGGAGGAAGGAAGGAAGGAAGGAAGGAAGGAAGGAAGGAAGGAAGGAAGGAAGGAAGGAAGGAAGGGAGGGAGGGCATGGCCACCCAGTGAGGAGAACTTCAGCAATCTACCCTAGGACTCGTCCAGAGTGTGCCCTATTTTCCTTCTGACAGTATGTGTAGGCTGAGATGGACCACAGATGTGAAAACAAGACCTCTGTGAATACTTTCAGTAATCACCAAATACATAGGTAGGTGATCCATGCCCTACCCATAACACAGTCTCAAAATATGACAACTATAAATTCTTCTTTATGCATGTCCCCAGAAGTGCTCTCCAGTTGACAGTGAATTTTGTCCCAAAAGTAGAATGTTCTGGAACTGAGAACAAAGACAAAGAGAATAAAGAAAATTCTCACCATTTTTTAGAGGGAATAGACAAAAAAAATGTCTACCATAATGAATGGTCCATGTAAGAATATGAAAATTACAAATTGGGTCTTGAGTAAAATAAGTCCATGATAAGCCAGACAACAGAGATGATGTGAGGAATTCCTAAATGTAGGTAAGCGAACTGAGAGTAAAATTATACCCCATAATAACTGCCTTGTCCTTAAATCATACACACACTTAAACTAACCAAAGAGTGACAAAATGATTCCCAGAAAAACAAAATTGTAGACTATTTAGATAATCATAATTATCTAGAATGTAGATCCAGACAAAATTATGTTGAAACAAAATTGGAAAAATGTTTAGCTATGTTTAGGAAAAGGGTAGGAGAGTCTGTTAGGGTGCACACCAAGTATGTGACAGTCAGATTTTCCTTTAGATCCCAATAAGGATTAAATGGAAAAGTAAGCAAGATAAAGAAGCAGTAGAAAGAGGGAAATTTAGAAATAAAAGCTAAAATATGATTACTACTGTAATTAGGAATCAGACTGGAAAATAGGTGAAACGTGGCACAGTATTATTTCATAAGAAGATTTTCAAATTACATGACCTTAAGAAAGGACAGTCATGATTTGAAAAATGAGAATTAAATCTCTTTAGGAGAATTTTAAAATACATTACATGACTTCGAGCATATATTTTATGTATCCAGGCAAATTTTTTATTGAAAGTTACTTTAAAGGTTTCAGAATCATTGGTTATTTCAATAATAAATAGTTTGCTCAAGACATTTTATTCAAAATTTTAAAAAGTGTTCAAATTTTATTCAAAATAAAATTGGGGGGGGGTGTTCCATTGCAGTACGTGCACTCAGCTTATCTAAACTTCCATGAAATTACTCATTTTCATAGAGTTAAATACTTCCATTCCTCATGCTGATCCTTGGAACTGTATCCCTCTAAGAATCCTTGCCTTTTTTTCCTTCTTTCCCAATTCTTAACCATGATTATTCAGTAAGAAATACAAAAAGAATTCTTTGTGAAACTCCTTGTTTTAAAGCTTAATCACTCTCCTTCTCTGGATATGGTTAAAATGAGCAGATGAGGAATACTAGAAAGGTGACTTTATCCTCACAGCAATGACTATCCTCATATGTCCAAGGTTGCATCTCAGGAAAATAACTGAGCAGAATATGATGGAAGAGTTGACGGAGCATGACTCCTGTCAAAGTTATGTCAGAAATACATGGAAGGGGTTCAGGGATGAGCCTAGTGCAGTGTACTGGCACTGAGGATGCAGAAAGAATAGAGAGCTGAGAAAATCTAGAAAGAGAGAACAACTGTCAAAGTTCACTCAGTTGTAATTATTGCATACACAAACACATGCATATATTGCACATGTATATATAGGATTATAATAAAAAAGAAAATCATCTGCTTGAAGGGTTTCATAGTTCAATAAATATCGCTATTATTATTAGTTAGGTATATATATATTTAATAGTAATACGTATGAAGAGCATTTTGCCAATCCATTTTTCAATACAATAATGAATGAGTAAGGTTTATTTCATTCACTAGGACACTAGGAGTCCAACTAATTTACTGCAGGTCTCAGAGTAAATGAGACCTTCAGAGTAAATGGTTGGTTCCTCCACAACGGTATGGATGTATTTGAGGAGGAGAAGCCAAGGACATTGCAGAATGTTATTTTGTGACAAACTTTTTGCAAGAAATATTCTTGTTTACAACCGCCACAACTGCTTCCAAGAGCCTGCCAAGGGAAGAACCAAGGATTTTAAACTCTGCCCCACTTCTTAAAGCTTCCACCTCCTACAGTGCCACAGTGCCACAATGGAGACCAAGTTTCCAACATTTGAATCCTGACGAGACAAACCACATACAAACTACAGTAAATAGTAATCTTTAAATGAGAAAGCTTTTCTCTGTGATATGATATTGAAAATAACAATGAAGCCCTATATGAAATACTTTTCCTTTTCTATTATTTTGGCAATCCAAAGATTTCCTCTCAGGAGCTTGTTTAATTACCGAGTGTGTAAGTTTTGTATTGATAACTCCATTTCTCCTCTACTTGGAAAATTTTTCAGAAAAACTAACACTAAACTTGGAGACAAGAAAGAGGTTTAAATTTTTCCCGTGTTCTTGGCTAATCAGGTAATTAGAATGAATTCATTGAATGTATTTGGGAGTTTTGTTTTCTAAAGTCATAAAAGGGGAAAGCCAGTTCTGCATTCCAGACTTTTGAACGGGTAAAATTTCAGAGAGAGAGAGAGAGAGAGAGAGAGAGAGAGAGAGAGAGAGAGACCTTTTGCATTGCCTTCATTCTTTTGCTCATCGAAGGCACTGAATTAATTTTTGCTTTTGTACCAAATTAGGAAGTTTAAAATCCACAGGTCCAAAAATAAAGGCTTCGTTAGAAAATAATGAGCTGAATTTGACAAGGGGATGATCCCTCTGTACTTTTTGATTCTTTTCTTGGATTAAGTGCATACTTTTCCAACCTATATTTACTCCTGAAGTGAAAAATATTTCAAATCCTGCATTTTCCACTGGTGCCTTCAGGAAAGCTCTTTCTTTCCTCTTTCTTTCATCGTTCCTTCTTTCCTCCCTTTCTCTCTTTCTTTCTTTCTTCATGTATGAAAAACAAAACTATGCAGAATTCAAGAGTAAAGCAGGAGTTTTATTACATTTTTATTTTGTTATTTTTCTGAAGATAATCAAGAGAGGATTATGCTTTTATCTAGAAATAATATCCTGGCATAATGATTATTAGAAGTGTTCCCCTGCCCCCGCCCCAGGTCACTTACAATACTTTGAGGTCTCAACTTCCTCTGCCTGATCTGATTTTTTTTTTTAACAAGAGTAAAACTTTGTGCAAGCCTATGTCAGCCATCCTTCCCCAGCTCTCAGCACACTCATGGCCTCCCCAGCAGTTGCAGAAGTTTCTTCCCATTAGCGTGGCACTTCTCAACCCAGGAGGCCATACTTTTATGTGTAAACTTGATCAGCTCATTAAGTGCTCCTTCTTCCAGAGGTTTTATATTAAAAGATTGCTAAAATAAGTCTACAGAGACCTAGCATGGATCCCAGGAGAACACCAGCCTTAATAAGTCACAAGTTTAAAAAGGCAAAACATTTTCCCTAAACTATTTTAATCTTTAAAAGCTAGTTGCAGCTAAACGGTTAGAAGTTTTTCCCAATTTTGCAACAATTGCATTCATAATAGCTATCCATACTGAACTCTGAGACTACTAAAAGAGATTGGCTTCTAAAAAAAAATTTACTTAACTATCATACTCCAGGAAACTCTCAAAGAAAAAGAAAAAAGGAGGCAGGGAATTTTGGTACACATTACTGATTAGCCTTGAGGACATTATGCTAAATGAAATGAGCCAAACACAAAAGGCAGACATTATGTGACTCCACTTAGAGGTTGAATTTATGATGTTTTTTCAGGGCTGAGGAGGGGAGAAAGGGATTTGTGTGGTGGGCAGAGAGTTTCAGTTTGGAGTAATGGAAAGAGACCTGTCGATAGATGGTTGTAATGATTGCATAATGGAAATGCACTTAATCCCACTGGCTTGTATACTTGAAAATATGGCTGAAATGGAAACATTTTCTGTTTGAGTATTTTACCAAAGAATTCTAAGTGCTAAAAACTGTAGCCTGACTTTTCATCAGTTCCATCATTATATTTCAATTCTCTGAAGACAACTTCTCACTGTCTAAACTCAGGGATGACTACACCCATTCCTACCCCCTTGTTTTATCCTGAACTTTGGACAAGTTAACATTTTGGGACCTTAGTTTTCTTATTTGCAACATGGAGATAACTTCTGTAATGAAATATTCAAATAATTAAAAATTATTCTTGACTTAAAAAATGCATACTACAACCTTGATCCAAAGACATTCCATATGGAGTCACAGCAATCATGTAAGCTTCATTGTTCTGCTATCCTGTCTATAAAATACAATGCCCATTGCCTACTTCTATCACTGGACTATGTCTTTTCCAAAATGAAGATGCTAAAACACAATATTCAGGGAGATGGTGTTACATGAGACTTTTAAGAGGTGCTTAGGTCATGAAAGCATCTCCCTTGTGAATGGATTAAGGCCGTTATAAGCACACTTCTCAGAGTGGTTCCCCTGCATGTTCAGTTTCTACCTTGTGAGTACACAGTTTTCTCTCTCTGGAAAATGACATCTGTATCAGAAAAATGAACCTGACAGTACCTTGGTCTTGGATACCCAGTCTCTAGAACTGTAAGACATGCAATTCCATTGTCTATGAAAGGATCCAGACATATAGTTTGTTATAGAAACACTGAGGAATGAAGACACAAACATCAAAGAAATTTAATGATGCAAATACATATACAACATATATTATAGACTCTCAATATGTATTAAATTAATAAGCAAATGAAAAACTGGAGTACAGGTGACATGACTGTGCCAGTCTAATATATAAATATTCAAGTATTTTTTTACTCATTAATCTATATAACTAAATAAATTGCATCATTTAGAGTGAAGATAATTCTTTTAGGAAAGAAAATAGGTGGATAGAGCATTAGAAAAGAAACCTATGTTAGCATTTTCTTTCTTCTCAGAATCTATTGCTGCTGTTAAGGTGTCAACCCAGAGTTCTGTAAGTACTAGTTGAATGATTCCAATGTCAGTGTCCATTTTGAAATACATTTGTTACTATGGAAACGATATGATCTTTGGAAAGAAAGGAATTTTATGGTACCCACAAGTGCACTGCAAACAGCAAATGTGCATAATGTCTCCAAACAACTTTTATATATACAAAATCATATGAGCAAAGCCTGGGATACTGCATCATGAAACGAAATAGTCACATGTATCAAGAAATTAATAAACAGGTGGAAACTATATTTTAACTCAAATGTCATGCCATCATTGAAGTTCTCCCCCAGTGTCTTCAATCTGAAGAAAGTGTTCTTAGCTGGTACCAACTATGGAAACCACAGAATGATTCAAATGTCACACTGATTGTTTAGCTATTCCTGATCATGAATGGATGCTTTCCTCAATAGACTGTTACAAAGTTAAGACTCTGGTTTGCACATTTTATTATTCTTTTTGTGTATAATTAGAGGTTTAGGTCAAATTATATATTTTTTACATTTGTTTAAGTTTTATGTATTTTTTACTAATTTGAGAACTCCATGAATGTACTTTTATCTGAATCCTAATGATTTATTGTTATATTGCTTATGGGCATAGATTAGTGCATCTCTCAACTCTCATCAGAGAAGATTCTTCTTGAAGCAGATGGGTATTTACACAGAGACCCACAACTGGTCAACATGTAGAGACTAGGACACTATCAAGTATTCTATAGCACACCTTCCCTCACAAGGCTCAAGGATCATTGTAGAAGAGAGTACAGAAAGATTGCAAGAACCAGAGATAATAGGTGAATAAAAGGATAATGTGTTGTCTGGACATCACAGAGTAGTTGCACATTTATTTAATTTTTTAATAAATAAGTGTTTCACTAAATTTTGCCCTCAGTTCTGGGAAACCCAACCTCACTCAGGGTCTCATGATCCTGACTGGGATTGACAAAACTGGCCTAATACATTCTATTTGGGTTTTGCATAGTTTATATGATGTCCTGGAAAGGGGGTGACTTACAAAGATAGTTCCAAAAATGGTGACTACCCCATTCATGGCTGTGCTGGAAAGTCCACACACAAACAAACCCTGTGGCTTCTTAACAGCCACACAAAATGGCGAGAGACCAGCCTTATAATTTTTCCAGTTTATATATCCATAGCCTCTCCTCTTAATGGGTTTGACTCCTACAAAGCGTGGGTAGGAGGTGGGACCATGGGTTGTCATCATACGGTCAGAGGACCTTCCAGGTCACACTCTACCCCTTCCTCTGGCTCTTACAAACTTTCTACCACCTCTTCCACAAAGGTCCCTGAGCTTTGGAGGGGTGACAGATGCAGGGTGATCTCTCTTGTAGTGTGGTGAGATATTGACCACTTAGACCTCCCCATCATTCATCTTCAAGACATGGCTGCTGATCTGAGTGTGGTCTCCCCTATTATAAAGACAAATGGAAGGAAGTAGACACATCTAAACAAACACAGATGCAAATACAAATGGCTAGAAGATATCCCACTAGGTGTACCATATTCATTAAACAGAATACTTGCAATGGCTTCCCTGCTGGGGCCTATAGCCTTCCTTGATGCAGGGTGTTGGCCTGGTCTACAGCACCAGATGTTCCACCCCTAGGAGTGGGCCTTATCCAATTAGAAATTTGTCAGTTGTACATATGTTAATCGAGCCATTATTGCACTAGCAGACATTGCTTGGCATGTCCATAGCTTGCAGCACATGGGGTCCATTGTTGAGCAGAATTATAGGGGATCCTTTTTAACCCAACCATCTGCATAGCACCTTCTGGCACTATGGAAGCCATCCATCCAGTGGCATGGAGTTTTCAGCTTAGTCTGGGCTCTGTCTCTTTTCCCATGCTCACATCATGCAGTGCCTTCAGCAACATGGTCTTACCAAACTTTCTATTGTACAACTGACATTAGTGGCAATAGACTCGGTTACTTTGAGGACCTCTAGCATCTCTCTGACCAGCAGCTCAGACTACTACTACTACAGACTACTACTACAGTACCCACCCCTGGTACTATAGTTTTTTCTTAACAGATGTACAGTTTGGGGAGCCTCTCTTCTTATTTTACCCAACCATAAAACTCTCAAGAATGTTAGAGCTATAGCTGGCCTTTGTTTCTTCAGGTGTATTTGATATCTTTGAAAAAGGTTTCACAACTTTAAAGCACTCAAAGGTTAACAGCATATATTAAATCCATCATAGACAAGGTCTAATACAGCATGGAAAGGTTTTGCCCATTTGTATTAATTGCTTTCTCTGTAGATCTCTTTTAGGTACTGTAACATGGGTAAGAGGCATTAGTTTGGTTAGTTCTTTACTGTCTTTAGCTATCCCTTTGCAGTCATTCTGAGTTGCCTGACTCTGCACCAGGCTAAGGAGGGAGAGGGTCTCTCTTGTCCCTGCTGCACCTGTTGGTTCCCTGAGTCAGAGAGGCCTTGGGTCTGCCTCCTGGCTGTAGCCATATCTGCTGCCTCTCCATTGACCATACCTAGCTGCTGGGGGAGGCCCTGGTGGGAAAAGCTGACTCCATATCTAGCATAGCCTTTCTCAGGAGAAAAATGTCCTTATTTAATCTTTGGGGAACCTTATCCCTCCTAGGACAGTTTTTATCCTCTGAATGCCTTTTGTGAATGGCTCTTCAGGTTTTAAATCCTTCCAGAAACTCCTTTGTACAGAATTTGGATTTTTATCAATTTTTTCTTTGGGAATTTGGGCTCAACATAAACCTTGCCATATTTGTCTTTGAGTAACACAATCTGATCATTTATTCTGTCTGTTTTTTTTTAATATCTTTGTAGGTTGATCTATTATTCTACAGACATATTTTACATGCTGGTTTGAGTCACTTAGATCTGCCGAAGTCTCCCTCACATTACAAAGATCCTGTCCCATTAAAGGACTTAGTAAAATCATTAAAGCTCTATACCATTCTAGAGGTCCCAGTTGAATTAAGATTTCCTTTATATCTCCGGTAAACACAGCCCTATCTGGCCCAGCAAATTTGGCATTATATATTGCTTTTCTCATGCTTAGTTCTCTCAGTAATGCATGTCTCTCTTTTATATTCCTCTAGCCCTTGATAATCATTGGAGTCTCCACTGGTGCTGACCATGTATCTTTAATGCTTTGCACAAGCCATTTCATTAGGGACTGCTCTCTCCTAGGGAGCAGTATTGGCCTAGGTTAAACAGCCTATGCTTCAAGTATGGCTGGGTAGTTATATAACTCAGCTGTGGCTTCAAAAGGACTTAAGCTGACATTATTGGCTCCCATGTCCCATACCCTCACAAGTCACATGGGGAGGGGCTCTTTGATTGCTTATTTGAAAGTCTTTCCTAGTTTCAATAGCTCCAGTGTCGAGTTGTTTTTTTTTTTTCTAGTTATATTACTGTTAACTCTTTTTTCTTTTTGCATCAAAGGTTGTTGAATCTGAGGGGCAGCTTTAGTTACTATTATTTTTAGGTTGTTTCTTTTCTCATTACTGTCTTTTTCCTTGAGTCTTTGACTCCTGGTCCCCTAACCTTATGCAAGTTAAAATCTCCTGCTTTTTCTCTCTCTCAGGCTCTGATGCTGAGACTAAATTTGTGAATAACTCCTTAGCCTTTTCAGCCTTGACTGGGGCTGCCTTTGTCTTGGTGAAATCTTTTATTATGTAAAGTGGTTATGCCCCTCTCTCTCTGGCTTCCCCTCTTGCATCCAAGGCCTGTAAAATTTTTTTCTAGGCTCTCTATAACATTTAAAGAATCTTCACATACAAGCAAGCTATTTTCCCACACTTACAGTCTCCCACAGGGAGACCCACCCTCAATCAGGGTCTTCTGGTCCTGACGAGGATTGACAAAACTGACATAATACATTCTATTTGGGTCTTGAATAGTTTATATGACATCCAGGAAAGGAGGTGATTTACCAGTACAGTTCCAAAAATGGTGACTACTCCATTCATGGTTGTGATGGAAAGTCCACACCCAAACAAATCCTGTGGCTTCCCAACAGCCACACAAAATAGTGAGAGACTGGTCTCATGGTTTTCCTGACTTATATATCTGTAGCCCCTCCCCTTTAATGGGCTTGATTCCTTCCACAGAGCATGGGAAGGAGGTGGGACCATGGCTTGTCATCATAGGGTCAGAGGAACTTCTGGGCCAAAATAAGCAACCATTTGGAGTCCATATATAGACAATGTGTGTGTGTGTGTGTGTGTGTGTGTGTGTGTATCTGTATGTGAATGGGGTGTGCATATACCCAATGCACATGCAAATGTCAAGGAACAATCCATGAATGCCCAAAATTCCACCTTGTTTGAGACAGGATCTGTTGTTAGTTGCCACTGTGTGTGCCAGGCTAGCTCTCCCATGAGCTTCTAGAATTTTTCCTGTCTCCACTCATCTCCACATAGGAGCACTGGAGTTACAAAATGCTATGTATTCTTGGACTGGGGATTCAAACTTAGATCCTCACACTTGGAGATCTCTGCATTATCCACCAAAACATTCCATACCCCCAAAATAAGCACTTTTAATATTAGCACTATTAGATTCTGTTAAACCTTTGTTTCATCCAGAATGCCAAAGTGCAATGGACTGTCTTCATTTTGTATTGTATGCAGTTTGTGTCTCTCTCTTTAAATACCAGTATTAATGAAGTATAACTTACATGTAGAAGACTCATATTTTCTACTTTTAATGAATTGGACATGGTATTATGATTAACATATAAAATCTATGTCAAGTATATGCATGGAACGGTAAGAAAAAAATAATCTTTGACCTTGTCCAGCTTTGAATCCTGCAAAGTGCTGTAACAATTGGCCTGGCAAAATATTCCCACTGGTGCAACAGTAACACAAATGTTATGTGAGTATCCAACCATTTTCTGATTAGATTTTAGATCCACTTCACAAACTAGAGCCCATAATTGATGTTGATATCAGGCCTAGGAATCATTAAGTAGATATATCACAAGCTATAGGGGAGAAGCTACTACTGTTATTTTGCTAAATGGACATAGTATTAAGCCAATTCCTAATCACTTATTGTTATACCCATAGATTAATGCATTTCTTAACTCTTACCAGAGAAGCTTGCTTATGCAGCAGATGAACGCAGAGACTCCCCACTGGAAGAGTAAGAGACAGCAGAGTGCTTATCCTTGAATAGGACACTTACATCAGGCCTTGCCAACAGAGGCTCAGAAATCATTGTGAAAAAAGGGAGAAGAAAGAGTTTTAATAGGCAGAAGTGGTAGATGACCACAAGGAAACAGTATTTTCCAGACACCTAGGCAGTTACTCAAATGAATGCACATTAATTGTGGCAGCATGAAAAAGATGCATGAATGCCCAAACCAGACAAAATCCCAGCATAGACATGGGGAAGTGGATCAGAAGCCTCAATTCCATCCAAAGAACTATTGGCAACTGATAGCATCTGGGAGAGGAGAACTGATTTTCTTTAAAGGTGTGTTTCCTGGTAGGTTAACCAGGGTGCAGTGGATGGATGAACCCACACCAACGGGCATTTGGGGATATAAATTAAACTCAATATATATAGAGAGAGATGATAAATAGATAGATGTATGATAGATGATAGTCTATATAAATATATAGTTAAATTATATATATATGTATATATTTAAACTATAACGTGGACACACATCTTTGTGCTATGTTATCTCAAAGACCTTTGGGTATATACTCAGAAGTTATATAGCTGGCTCGTATGGAAGTTCTAATTTTAGTTTTTAAGGGATTTTCTTATAGAAAAACAAATGACGATAAATATATGAAAAAATATTCAACATCCATAGTCATTAGGGAGATGCAAATGAAAACTACATTAGGATGCCATCTCTCCCCTGTCAAAGTTCTTACACTGAAGAAAATAAACAAATGCTGGAGAGGATGTTGACAAAAGGGAATCATCACACACTGCTAGTTGGTCCAGCCCCAGCCATTAGGGAAATAACTGTGGAAGTTCCTAACAACTCATTTTAGACACAATCTTGATTTTGAAAAGTGCATACATTCATAACCATGGCTATCAGGATACAGTAAGTTTTCACTATACACTCACACACCACTGTTTCCCATATGACCCATTAGCAATCAACTTCCTAAATCCAACCCAAGTACCTAACAGTACTTGTGTTTTTCTATCTAAGTTTTCATTTCCAGCTTATCATTTACACAAAGCATATTATAGTCTTCTCTGCCGTGATCTTTCAACTTGGAATAATGCTTTTAAGATTGTATTTGTTATTGTTTGCTGTAATTAAGACAATGTGATTACTCTACCACAGTCCATAGTATGGATATAACGTAAATTTTTATGCTCACTAGATAATGGTTTCTTTTGGTACTGGTGATTTTGTGTCTTGTTTTTAACTTAAATTGCACATATTTTTTTGAAATTTCATAGGGACATACTGCATTTACAACATTTACCACCCCCTTTCCTCTATTCTTAATTTCATATCCTCTTCTACACGCACACACACACACACACACACATTATTTGATATGTTTCTTCAGCAAACATATAAAACAATATGTTTCCCTATGGCTCTTTGAAATATCCTTACGGTTATTTATCTTTTCTTCCTCCCTTCCCCTCTTTGTTACCCTCCTTTCCTTCCAGGTAACCCACCTCCATTTTTCCTTTTTCAATCTTCTTAACACTGGTTTCCTACTATTCCCATGATGGCTAATCCTGTTTGTCAACTTGGTGTACCTGAGCCACAGATGGGACAGTCCAAGACCTCTGAGGCCCAGAGAAACATGAGGGAATCCCACATATCACATATTGAGCTAT
Source organism: Nannospalax galili (assembly GCF_000622305.1). Classification (NCBI taxonomy): domain Eukaryota; kingdom Metazoa; phylum Chordata; class Mammalia; order Rodentia; family Spalacidae; genus Nannospalax; species Nannospalax galili. The sequence goes on along the minus strand of NW_008341810.1, from coordinate 6,184,321 downwards.
TTTCATTCTAGCATTTTAGTTTGTTTGCTTGTTTGTTTGTGTTAACTATTTAAAAATACTGTTATTGAATTTTTGTGAAATTCATTTAACAGTATTTTGATCATATTTAGATACCCTCCCCTAGCTGCACCTCCTTTATAGTCCACATGAATTTTAATTTTTGCCTTGATCTGATTGTAATTGTGTACTCCTTCATTCTTGGAAGAAGAGAATATAACTTACTTTGGATTTTACAGAAGCCCACAGATAACAGATATCGGACCTTTGACTAGGCCATACATCTTAAAAGACTTCCTATCTCAGAATAGTGCCAATCTTGGGACCAATCTTCTAACACAGGACCCTTTGGGATACCTTCCCAATCCAGCTACAGAACTGCAGCTCTTTTAGTAAGGTATTTCAACTGTGGTAACTTCATTTATTTGTTCTATTTTGTTTTTGGTAACTATCTGCTTTCAACATATGTCTAATTCTACCTTTCTAATGTAGATTAAGAACTCTTCTTTCCTCAGTAGGAAACAGGCCTTAATAAGTGAGATATGGATAAAAATTGGGTTAGTTTAAGGGAGGGGGGAGGGAAGGGTATACAAGGAACCTAGGGGA
>NW_008341810.1:6182669-6183136 GCF_000622305.1 Nannospalax galili | reverse complement strand
AGGAGGGTCAACACAGAGGAATCATTTCCTCCATTCTTCCAAGCGAAGCCAACCATGGTCGATCAGGAACTTGACTTATCTTCACATAGATGGAACTGGTAAAAGAAAGGAGTCAGGGGCTCCTCCCAAGCCCATGTGACCCCTGAGGAACAGATCCTCCAAAAGGAAAGTATAACCAAAGATTAAATGGGCCAACATAATTTCATAAGAGTCCATATGTATAGCTAAAGGCTACATAACAAGCAACAATGCCAGATAAGTGATACCTTCTTTTGAGTTGATGGCCAGGGTAGCCAAAGGGATTCCCAGCATAGAACTGGGAAAATGAACAGCAGACCCCAATCTTATCCAAAGGCATATAGACAACTGATTACCGCTAGAGGAAGAACAAATGACCCTCCTAAAACAAAGACCTCTAGATAGGCTGACTAGATTCACCAGAAGGGCAAGTAGTGGGGAATGGCTGG
>NW_008341810.1:6157760-6182019 GCF_000622305.1 Nannospalax galili | reverse complement strand
AAATACAAAAAAAATGAATATTAAAAAAAGAACTGTTCTCTCCAAAAACTTTTAGTATTTATGTCTAGGTTTATAGGGTAATTGTTCTATTTTCTTAGTGTGAAAAATTATAATGTTGATTTGAACTCCTTATTGTTTTAAATACTCTATTCAGCATTGCATTACATGTGTCTATACATTTTCATGTGGTATGCTGTAATATTTTATTTTTCTAGTAAGGAACTACGTTTTCACCCTTGGATGTTTTTAAATATATATTTTTAGCAAATTTTTGTGAATTTCATACAATATATCTATTTAGCTCCCCCTTCCTTATCTGCACCCCCCATAGCTCAACCATGGTACTTCATGCATATGTAAATGTCTATCTAGTCAATTTTTTGTACCCAGATGTCCCTCCTTATAAGTTCAGTCACTGGAGCTTGTTCAGCCTGTGTAGCATCACTCTTTTAAAGATGATTAACACTTCTTCACCTAGCAGTGAGCAGCTGCAAATAGTTCCTCACCAAAGTTGTGGCCTCCCATCCATTTCCCCAGTTCTGTGCTGTTTTTTGTCTGATTGAGTTTGCATGGGTCTTTTGTGCACTGTCACCATTGCTGTAAGTTCATATGGCCAAGGTCCCAGGAGTCTGTAAGTCTTTGTTTCCTTATGATTATGCACCTCCTCCACTAGCTCTTACAGTATTTCTGCCCCCTCTTCCACAATGGTCCCTGATCCCTGGATGGGTGAAATTAAATATAGGAGCCCTGTGCAGGGACCCACACTCTTCAGTCTCTTATTCTCAATACTTTGGCCAGTTGTGGCCTTTTGTGTTCATCACCCTCTGTTGCATAAGGAAGCTTCACTGATGAGAGTTGAGAGAAGCATTAGTATTCTCACTACCCCTTGTTCCACTATGTTCCTTTAAGCTTTAGGTGTAGAGGTTCCATTATAGATGTGCCACATACACCTATTCTCTGTGTATAACCAGTTGTGGAACTCTGTTATAGTCTCTGTCTATTGAAAAAGAAGCTTCTCTGATGAGTGGTGACTGGCATAATTGTCTGTAAATATAAGGATCCATATTTAGCATATAGTAAGAAATTGCATTTGTCTAAGGATGTGAGAGACTAAGGGATTTATTTAAGATTATAACCTCTCCAGTCATGTGTATTTGGCTGTGTTTATAGTGCCACACATGAGTTCCTTCCCATTGCACGGGCTTTAAATCCAATTAGGTAGCTGTTGATTACTCCCAAGATAAAAGTGCCACTACTGCACTAATATAGTTTGCTGTGCTGGGCATTGTTGTGGTTATTAGGCTTTAAAGCTGTATTTAGGCCATTGATCAATGTTCTCCCTCAGCAGCTTGCATAGTGTCCTCCAAAACTTAGAGAACTAGTCTTCATGGAGTTCTCGCCCCATTATTCAAAGTCTGGTGTCTGAAGTATGTCCTGTCTTCAACAATAGGATTTTGCCTTCAAGTTCTGGGAGATAATCAAGGACTTAATAATTTCTCAATTGTTAAAGTAAGAAGCTATCTTCCTGACTTCTAGCTTCATTATTTCACATTCATAAGACATCCTTCATATACTTTCATGTTTTCTTTACATTTGTAGATGTTTGTTATCATTAGAGCAATTATTAGCTGTGGACTTATGTTTCAGTCAGTTGAGAATACTATTCAAACCCTAAATATTGTTAATGATTTGCTTTTATCTGTTTTGTTGATTATTCAAAAGGGAATATCAAAATCTGTAAATATAAATTCACACATTTCTTAATTAGTTTCTGGTTTTTATTTGTTTCATTTGTTTTTTCTGAATTTAAGGTATTCAAGATTTCTAAGTCTTCTGTGCACATTAACACTTTAACATTCTCTAAAAACAATTTTATCACTAGTAACATTCTCTGTTATGAATTATAGTTTCATTTTGAAGCAGTTGGTATATGAACTCTTTGTCCATTATGAGCTTTTAATTTTTTTTCTGATACTCAAGGTAAATTTATTTTAGATAGTATATAGTTCAGTATTGATATTGAGAAATAATGCCCTTATTCAGGTGTTTAGTCCATTGAAGTTAACATAATATTTATTTTCTTTGGCTCTATATCTAATGTCTGAATTATTTAATTCTTTTAATTCTTTAATTCTACGTTTTAATTATTATTACTTTCAGCTTTAGGCATTTAATATTTATTTTTCTGCCTGTTTAATGTTCTCTTTTTCTTTGGTTTTTCAACAATTTACTATGATGTGAGATATATTTTTATTTTTCAAATTCTGCATATATTTACCTTTTCTTATGCTTTGTGCACATGTATTTCAGGTTTGGTATAATTTCTTTTCTTCTTTTCTTTTCCTAGAGTATTAATTATAATTTTATTAGATCTTATCATTTCATCCATAAATTCAAAATTCATTTTTTGGTTCTATTCTTATATTTTAAAACTGATAAAAATTTTAGTTGAAGCCATGGGTGTTGGTGCACCTTAAATACCAGCACTCAGGAAGCAGAAGCAACAGGGTCTCTACGAGTTTCAGGCTAGCCTGGACTACATAGCAAGTTCTAAGCCAGCCAGGGCTCCATAGCAAGATCTTGTCTCAAACCACCAACCCCGAAAAGAGCAAATGAAAATATATTTGCTTTCTGGTTAACCACATGTACAGTAGCCACATCATTCTTCTGTTGTCTGACAAAGGTGACATCTTTTTTGACCCATCTATCATGGGAGTCTTTCTTTGTACATCAGTTTCCTTGAAACTTCTGTTCTCTGATAAGCTTAAAAGAATTGATTTTTTAGAGTATCCATATTTTCTCATGGTTCTGGGAACATGTTTTCATAGCTTTCTATATTCTAAGTGGAAGTATCACTCAAAACATTTTAAAAATTAACAGTTTGTTGAAAATAGAGCTAGAAAATAACTCAAAAAATCTACACATTTTTTAAAAATGAAAATGGAGTGAAGAAAAATACAACACAAGGACATTTTAAAAACATGATATTCCAATTGTCTTGAAAACAGCCATCAATAAAATAAATAAACCATTAGGATGAGAGAAGGCATAAAATATATAATCTACTAATTTGCTGCTCTTGATAATGAATTGATCTTTCACTGTGACACAAATTCATAGTACACCAATAAAACACAAGAATGGGATTTCTCTCTGCAGTTTGCAATGACATGTATGCCAAAACAGGGATAAACATCTTTCTCCATGGCAATCTGTATTATAATATTTAATAAATCCAAGGCTTCTGATTTACATTCTTAAAATATAAAAGAAAATAAAAATTTATAAATTTCTGAACTAAGATAAGATCAAGGCTTATTTCTGGAAATGGACAAGTTATTTCTTAGCTACTTTGGCTCATGATAAATATAGAGATGTTGAATAAAAAATGAAATCCCCCCACTGCTTTATAATAAAGAAACAAAGCCTTTATCAACAGTCTTATCAAATATATGTAGAAGTCTATTCCGTAAAAATCATAATTTAGTTGTGAAGAAAAGAATGTTTTTATGAATATTATGTAAATGAACTTTCATGCTGTTGCATACTTTGGCCCAAATAATTTGATATTAAGAAGAAATAGACACATATTATGGAGTAATTCTAAGACATTTTCCCTTCATTTTAAACTAATTTATATTTTACAAATGTAGGGAAAAAAATTTAAGTGCCTGAAGATTTCTTTCCTATGCTAATCAAAGTGTATTTGTATTCCTGAAATTAACTTATTTGGTTTGACTGATATTACTATTATAACTTGTCAGTGATTTATCTTCATAGACATTATACACTTAGCATCTATTCATGAGATTCAACCTCCAATGTTAAGCCATAGTGTCTTTATAAGAAATGTGGCCATGTCTTTATGAATGAGATTAGGAATTTTACTAAATCGCTCCAGGCAAGCAGCTATTTCCTTTGACCTTTTGCTTTTATTATTACTTTTCTTAACACAGTCTTTCAATGAACTTGGATCTTGCCATTTCGGATAGACTGACTTGCCCTCTGATCAGCCTGTCTCCACTCACCCTTCACACATACCTTGGGTTACAGATGTACAACCAAGTGTCCTTGGGATCCCAACTCAGACCTTCATTCTTGCATAAGCACTTTACATACTGAGCCATCTCCACAGCCCCATTATTTCATACTTTTGACATGATTTACTTTAACAATTTCTTTTTATTCTTTAAGCTCTCCACTTTTCACTCTACACATTTGTTTCTAAGAAAACTCAAAAGTATTCTGTCTTGTTCTTTATGTGGTAGTCCTTTTTTTTACTGTTAAGCCTGGCATTTTATTGAACTTTTTGTGAATTTCATTCAACATATTTTATTGAATTTTGTGAATTTTATACAATATGTTTTGGTTGAATTTAGATCCCCTTTCAGATCTGCACATCCTATTACACCCCACACCAAATATCATGTGTGTATAACATATTATCGCTATATCTATTATTGAAAGGCCTACAGAATAAAACTTGTGTCCTCAAATGTCTTTCAGTGTAGGTCCATTCACTGGAGCCTGGTCAACCTAACAAAGTCTCTCCCTAAATAAGAATAAGTAACCCCCTCCCAGCACCTGTCAGTTGCCATTATTTTCTCAGGTAGGGCTGGGTTTCTTACCATCTTCCCCACCTCTGTGCTCGAATTTTGTCTGGCTTGAGCTTATGTGAGACTTCTGCATGCTGTCACCATTGCTGTGAGTTCACATGAGTGACTGACCAACTGTAACAGAAAACCCTGTTTCCATGTGGTCAGCCTCCAACAGTATTTCTTTCCCCTACATCACAATGATCCTTGAACCTGGGGAGGCAAAAGTTTGATATGGGTGCCCTATTCAGGGATAAGCAGTCTGTCGCCTCTTTTTCTCTGCCTGGTGACCAGTAGCAGATCTCTCTGTTAATCAGTATCTGCTTCATAAAGAAGCTTCTCTATTGATAATTGAGAATATGAGAATATCAATATTTCATTAAGAATCAGTTTAACACTGTGTCTACTTAGCAGAATAATAGTATTAGGCTTTCTTTATGGCTTGTGACCTGTCTAGTCATAGGTTCCTAGGCCTGATATCACTGTCAGGAATGGGCTCCATCTTCTGAAGCAGAACTTGAATACAATGAGAAAGTGGTTGGTGATGCCCCTAATATTCATGCCACTGTTGCACCAGTGAGCATATCATGCCAATTCCATTGTTGTTAAAGTATGCAGGATTCACAGCTGGGCAAGGGTAATGATTAATTTATTCTTCTGGAAGCTAGCCAGTAGAGATGAAGCTGTGCAGTCAGTACCAGCTTGATTTCTCTTTGTTTTATCTTCAGTAATAGATTCTTACAGTCCTACTCTGTTATTCTACTTCCCCATTATAACATTGCATTCTATCTCCCATTCAATGAAATTCCACCAACCCCAGCAACTTACTCGTTTCCTGGACCTCTCTGGATTTTCCAATGGCATAGATAAGAATTCAAAGTAGAACTCATATTCTATAACACAGGCATTAGGTCCAACAATCATCAAATTTGATCACATGGATTTAAAAATCTTCTTTACATAAATAATATCATTATTTGAGTGAAGAGACACCATACAGAATGGAAAAAAATCTTTAGCAGCTCTACCTCTGAACAGAGCTAGTATGGAGAATATACAGGAAACTAGAAACACTAAACATCCATAAAACCAAAAACCTAATTAAAAACTGGGGCAAGGAGCTGAACAGGGAGTTATCAAAAGATGAAACACAAATGACTGAGAAATATTTTTTTAATGTTCACCATCTTTATCTATCAGGGAAATGCAATCTAATGGCCAAGATGCAAAAACCAATGTAGATGCTGGCAAGGATGTGTGGAAAGGGGAACACTTAGTCACTGCTGGTGGGAGTGTGAATTGGTACAGCCATTATTGAGATCATTGTGGAGGTTCCTCGAAAAGCTAAAAGTGGATCTTGTACATCACCCAGCTTTACCAATCCTAGTCATCACCCAAAGGACTCTATAGCCCACTACAGAGATACCAGATCATTGATGTTAATTGCTGTTTTCATAATAGCCAGAAACAGAAACCTAGATGCTCATCAGCTGATAAATGGATAATGAAAGTATGATGCATTCATGCAATGGAATATTATCTGCTGTCTAAAAATTGAAATTATGAAATTCACAGGTAAATGAATGGAACTGGAAATAGTCATTCTGAGTAAGATCATCCGGACCCAGAAACTCATGTCGCACATTCTCTCATAGTTTTAAACAAAAACAAACAGCAGGGTGCTCATCAGCTGATAAATGGATAATGAAAGTATGATGCATTCATGCAATGGAATATTATCTGCTGTCTAAAAATTGAAATTATGAAATTCACAGGTAAATGAATGGAACTGGAAATAGTCATTCTGAGTAAGATTATCCGGGCCCAGAAACTCATGTCGCACATTCTCTCATAGTTTTAAACAAAAACAAACAGCAGGGATTTTTTTTTTTTTTTACAGATGGAAGATTTTCTACCTATATTTTCTTTGGAAACAATACTGTTATTTCAGATCATCATGTATGTTGGTTCTTTATTTCAGTTATATCCCTCATTAAATAGTAATGAATTAGAAAGTTCTTCCCAAATTATATAAAATAGTACACATAAATATTTTTTCTAGGTCATTATTTAGAAATTTTCTATTATACATTGTCCTTTTCTAAAATTGTATTCCTGGTGCCTTAGTTATCTTCAGCTGTCAATTTGGCACAGCCTGCCACCATCACTGGGGGTATTGCCCAGATCAGATTTGCCTATGGCAATATCTGTGAGGGATTGTCTTGATGGTTATTGATGTGGAAGGGCCTAGTCCACAGTGAACAGCACCATCCCCAAGCAGGTAGACCTGAGCTGTATAACAAAATCAGCTGAGCATGAGTCAGTGAGTTACTCAGGGTGCAAGCCAGCAAGCAGTGTTCTTCCATGGTTTCCGCTTCAGATTCTTGCCTAAGGTTTCTGTCTTGAATTTCTGACCTTACTTCCTTCATGATAGACTATAACCTAGAAGTTGTAAGATGACATAAATTTTTCCCTTCCCAAGTTGTTTTAGTCAGAATGATTTTATCACAGCAACAGAAGCAAACTAGGTCACCTGGTTTATTTATAATTTTTTTTATCTCAAACACCATTGTATCAAGGCTACTTAGACTACTGTGTGACCCATGCCAAAGTTTATAAAATTTTTATAGACTATATGAATTAGTCCATTAGGTTCCAACAGATATAAAAAGTTATTCCAAACTCAGTGGCTTAAGGAAACAAAAAAATCTATATTTTCACAGCTAGAAAACCCAGAATCTAAAGTCAACTTGTAGCCAGAGTTGGATCTGTTTTGAGGACTCAGAAGGAGATCCTATTCTGTGCCTCTCTCCAAGCTTCTGGTGGTTTCCAGAAACCATGTGTTTCTTGTTTTTTAGACACATCTCTCCAATATCTGCCTCAGTTTCCACTGATGTTATAGTTTAGATCTTAAATATCCCTTAGAGACTCTGCATGTAGAATTTGGTCACCATTCAATTATGGGGCTTTTAAGAGACAGAATAAATATCTCCTCCTCTAAGTTGATCAATCTCAGGTACCTGTCACAGTAGCAGAAATCACACTACATTGTGTTCTCCTTGTCTGTCTTTTCATCTTTATTTTTCTATTCATATTCTTTTGTTCAAATTTTCCTTTAATGATATACTAGTTATTGAATTAAGGTCCATCCTAATCATATATGATCTTACAACAGCATCTGTAAAGTCTTCATTCCAAATATGATCATAATCTGTGGGAAACCATATTAGCTTAGACTATATTTGTATCAAATCATAAAGATTAAAAACATTCAATACATACCAGAATAATTTTGTAATATAAATCAATGCCCTGTGTCCTTATCACTGAAAATCCTGGAGGAGTACTGAAAGTCTTGTTTGAGCCTCGTAAGTACCTTTCAGTCTGTGTTTGTTCATTCAGATGTTTTCATTATGGGAGGAATTCTACATTTACATTGAAAAAACCTAAGCATTTTAAATGGTACAGTATGACATTATATATGACTGAAAACTAGAAGTAGTAAACTAAGTTTCTGTGTCCTGCGTGGCTGGGAAGTGGTGGACACAAAAAGGGACAGTGAGGCTTCGAATAATAAAATATTACACATAGACAATTTAATATTTAAGAAAGCTGCGGACCAACAGGCCTCCTGTTCCATAGAACAAAGAGCATTGAGTCTCTAAATCCCAAGTCTACTGGCAATTCTGCACACATAGTAAAGCATGCTTTCTGCAGAGTTCAAACTTAACAGTGGTGTCCAACACTAAGTAACTTATGACTATCTCCTTTCATTCCCAACAGCAAAGCAGCAGGTTTTACATGCACCTGTAAAGTCATGTCGCATGGACACGTCACGAAATGCTCATCCTGCTGGAGGCAGAAAGCAGAAGGAAGTACAAGAGAGAAGTATCACATGGGTCATGGCTAATATTTACATTTTGATCATAACCACTGATGTATGTCGGCATTTTCACAGACTGAAAATAGATGCTAAAATGACTTGTTACAAATATTTCAATCCTCTAAACTTTAAGTCTATTTGAAGCAACATGCTCATTTCAGTCTGTTGCTCTGTGTCTTGTTTTGCATTGAGAATTAAGGAAACAGTGTCTTGAGTGTAATTCTGCCAACATCTACAGGCCAGATCTGGAATCATTTTTGCTACTAAAGAAAACTGTGTTTCATCTCTCTCCTGTTACTTGTGATAGAGTGCATTCTTGACAGTCAAATTACTTCTTACTTTAGGACTTTGAATTGCTAAATTTCACAATGTGAAGAAAAATGTAATAAAAGCCAAATGCTGCAATGTGTATATGCTTTCATATTGCAAGTATAGTATTAATGACTAGGTCTAGGATACCTCAAATAGAGACTGCTTATATCATGAGAGATTGTGTTCTTTGTTTACTATGTTTCTCATTGTCATAACTAGCATATATATATATATATATTAAAAATGGAGAAAACATTATTTAAAAGCAATCTAAACCTTGATATAGGGGGAAGTTGGGAAAATCAAAACATGATAACTAAGAAGTATAACAAGATAGAGTTGTACTCTATCCTGATATCTAAGATAGAGTAAGAAAAATATCCTTCCAACTGTGTGTGAGTCCACAGAAATACATACAGAGAAACAAACACTAATTAGCTTTGTCTTCATCTCTTTTACCTCTCTGTATAAAAGTTCTGACCACATCTGGATACAAGTGCTTGACCGGATAAGACTTAACACATATGACAGAATGTCTGAAATCTATTGGTGGTGTCTATGAGGGGTGGGGGGGGGAATTCTAAATCTGATTAACATCTAGTATATGAAATGCACAAAACTCAATAAAAATGGGGAAAAATGTTCTGATCCTCCATTAAAGAATTCACACCTTCCTAATTATCAAAAGACAAATTATATCCTAAGTAAAGATTTTGATTGGTTTAGCTACCCCATTTCTCAAATCAAAATACATCTTTTGTAAATGTTCATTTCAGACATTGTAAAGAATAAGATGAAAGGAAATGCTTACTGAGACTTCTGGGGGAAAAGTATGCTTCAATTTTATGAAAGTTGCTTTGTTTATTAATATTATTTATTTGTTCAAGGAACAACTATAAGAAATTCTTCTTCATCTGACTTATATGAGAAAGAATGAGGGTCCTGGAAATAACAGGCTTCATCTTTTAAATATAAATGTATACTCCAGTGTGTCTATAAAGCTTACACTGCAAAAGAAAAGTTGAGCAGTGAGGTAGAAGTGTAGAATTCTGCAAACATGATTTAAATTATTATTAATCAATCCAAGCCTGAAATCATACATATCAATCACTTATTCAGTTAATAAATCAGGACATTTTCTTTATATTATTTATGTCAATTTGAATTCACATTTCTGTTCCTTGATAAGCACACATACAAATGAAAACTCTAAACTTAATTCTCAAAAACTGGAAATATATGAACTAGGTTTCATTTTAGTTTGATGAAGATTTTATTTTGTAGGGTATATCTGTTATTCCTTGTAGGAAATGTAATGGAAACATGTATGTTTCCTGGATTTCTAGGACATTCAGACATTCAAATCAATTACTAGAATGAAATTACTTTACCATAGATTTTAGTAGTGTTTGTTTAATACTAGGAAAACACACCTAACTAATAATATTGAAAGAGATTATTTCATATAAACTAAACTTTATTTTCTTCTTAAACAATGGTAAAAAGTATATGTTTCTATGGGATTTGGACTAAATCCATATTTCTAAATTATTTTCAAGTGAGAGAAACTTTAAATTTATGAAATATTTATGAGAGATCACATCATGTACACAGTGGTTCACAGCTGTGACTACAGCATATGGTTTATAAATTGAAACAGGTGTGGGAGAACAGGTGGTCACACCAAGCACAGGAAGGACTGGAATTTACTGTGGAGAAGCAACATGATAAAGTACCACCACTGGCATGAAAAGAAATTTGCTGATTTGGTGGCAGAATCTAAAAGACACCCATAGGAGTAAACACACATAAGAGCACTTGAAATGAATGTGTTCACCCACTACAACCGCACACATGTTGGTGGGGAAGCAGGCAGTATCATTTTTCACAGTGAGTCAATGCAAGTGCAGCCTCATGTTACACTTGAATATTTTGCAATTCAATTACATTAAAAGAAGAAAAAAAGTACCCTCCCTGATATTTTAATATAAAATTAAACTTATGTGTTATTCTTACCTGCATTATTCACACTATTTCTTTTTAAAATTTTTAAATTATTATTTATTGTGTATGAGTATTTTGACAGCATGTATTAAGTACATTCATGCATGCAGTGCCTGTGGAGGCCGGAAGAAAGTGCTGGAGTTACAGACAGGTAGGTGTTGTGAACCAAACCCAGGTCCTCTGCAAAAGCAGGCAGTGCCTTAAACACTGATTCATCTCTCTCTATTCACACTATTTCTAAAGGTGATCCATATGTGCTCCCCTGCACCTTTAAACTCCATACTACCCTGTACCTGTATATTCCAGGCATCAGGTAAACATTCATTTGTTTTAAATTAAACCATTGTTAAATTTCATATTCTTTGCAGCAAACAGTTAAAAGGAGGTACTCAGGGTTTCTAGGCCTCTGTCTCTCTGATGTCAGAGGTTTATTCTATATTCAGCCAGAATTTATTAGTCTAGATTTATAGAAAGACTCCATACTACCCTGTACCTGTATATTCCAGGCATCAGGTAAACATTCATTTGTTTTAAATTAAACCATTGTTAAATTTCATATTCTTTGCAGCAAACAGTTAAAAGGAGGTACTCAGGGTTTCTAGGCCTCTGTCTCTCTGATGTCAGAGGTTTATTCTATATTCAGCCAGAATTTATTAGTCTAGATTTATAGAAAGTAACTGAGATATAAAAACAAAAAACAAAAAAAAAAGTTTCTAGAGGGATATGAAGTGGACAGGTATATGTACATTTAAATATGAGTTTTTAGACTTCCAGGTAAAATAGCAGTCTAGAAAAAGTCTCTGTGAGATCTAGTTAAAAAAAAAACAATGGTCAGAATGGAAAACAATAGAACCTCCACCTATAAGAGAAAGAATTGAGGAAGAAAGAAACAAACTCAGTAATGGTATTTTCTTCACAAAGAAGCAACTAAGGCTGGTGGCCCGGTAACTGCCAGTGTCACCACACTGCTTACATGGGGGCATCAGGCTGTGGTCAGCAGTAGCTGCTTGGAAAGTGCTTTCTCCTCCTGTACATGGATACCATGAGAAGAGTAGCTGAAAATGAAACTGACGATGCTTTGGCAAAGCGACCAGGGACTAGCCACACCTTGGGCAGGGAGACTATGAGAACAGATCAGGTTGTGGAGAGAAAATAAGATAGTCTGAGTTGCAGGGATACAACAAGATACAGAGATATGACTTGACCAGAGACAACTGTACAAATGGAGGCAGATGTATGCCACAGAAGTCTGAAGGTAAAGAAACACAGGCATATTTATGAGATTACAGGAAAGAAAACATTTTATGAGAGGAATAAACAAATGAAATAACAGAAGAAATCCACTTTGTCCAATGTAGTAAAGCAGTAAACCCCTAATAATAATCAAGTAAGATGAAAATAATTGGCCATCAGTCATCCAAATAGAACAACCGCAAATAAAATCACAAGAAATAGCAAACGCTTCTCAAAAGTAACCTTTGGAGCAAACGGCATCAACTTACACATGAAAAGGCATAGGCCATCTGACTAGATTTTAAGACAAGATCCAAATATCTTGCATCTAAGAAATATACACTATTACACTATTACTATCAAATCTACCTAAACTACATACATGCACATACATTTTAGAAGTTTAAATGCAGTTACTTTGTAACATGGAGACATTAACCCTACTAGAAACCACAGAGTAACAAACAACAACAACAACAACAAAAACCATTCCGCTTTTTGAGTTGTTAGCCAGTAGGTCCCATATACTCCCGACATTATAGGTTATTTCTAATGCTCTTGGTTACCATCCAGAATTTGATAATAAGACCCCATTGCTGAATACACTACATATATGAGTTATGGAACATGAAGAAATCAAGTTAGTACTGACTTGGAATCTTCATCACTAGTTGCTAGCTTTCTTTTCTCCTATTTTTAGTTGACTTTTTGTGTATACAATACATATTAACCATATTTAGACCCTCTCCCCTATCTATACACCCCAATAGACTCAGATGGATTTCATGCATTGCGTTATATATGTTAAGACCTATTGGGTCAAGTCTTTTTTTCCCAGATGTCCCTCGGTATGAGTTCACACACTGAATCTGGATCAGCCTATCTAGTGTCACTCCCTCAAAGAATATCAACTCTCTTTCACCCAACAATGATCAGTTGTCAATAGTTCCTCAGCTAAGGTTGGAGCTTCGTATCCAATTCCATACTTCTTTGCTGGGTTTTTGTCTGGTTTGAGTTTGCATGGGTGTTGTGCAGGCTGAGACCATTACTATAAGCTCATATGAGCAAGTTCCCAGCTGCCTGGAAACTATTTTCTTGTGGTCATTCCACCACCCCCCTGGCTCTTAGAGTCTTTCTGTCCCCTCTTCTACAGTGGTCCCTGAGTGGCAATGATTTACTAGAGGTGTCCTGTCCAGGGACACACACTGCAGTTTCTTATTTTCCACATTTTGGTCATTTGTGGCTTTCCCTGTTAATCACCATCTGTTGCATAAAGAAGCTTCAATGGTGAGTATTGTGTGATGTATTAATATTCTCTATGCTTTTGGTACCTATACGGTCTATGAGCCTTAGGTGTAGAGGCTCCATTATAAATGTGTCCCTTAAGGATGGGCATCTCACAGACACTTATTCTCTGCATTTGACCAGTTGTGGAACTCTGTAATAGTCTCTATCTTTTGCAAAAAGAAGCTTCTTTAATGGATAGTGAGAGGTATATTGCCTGTAATACAAGGATACATATTTTGTATACAGTAAGAAATTATATTTTTCTAGAGATGTGACAGACACAGGTTTTTCTCTAGGATCTATGACCTCTCCAGCCATGTATATTTGCTCTGTTTACATACTATACATGAGATCCTTTCCATTAGGCTGGCCTGAAGTCCAATTAGATAGCTGTTGATTACCCCCAAGATAAAGTGACACTACTGCACCAATAGAGATAGTTTGCTATGACATTCATTGTTGTGATTATTAGGCTTTACAGCTGGGTTGGATCATTGATTGACTTTTTCCCCCTTAGCAGCTTGCATAGTATCCTCTAATACGATGAGAGCTAGTCTTCAGGGAGGAAGCTGCCAGGTCAGTTCCAGCTCCATGGTTCCAAGTCCTGTGTCCAAAGGCTGTCCTGTCTTCAGCAATGGGTTCTTACCTTCAAGTTCTGGGATGCAGTCAAGGGCTGTGGCAAGAGCTTGTGTTATTTTCTGAGTCTCTTGGACTACACTGGACCAACAACTCAATGGGAGGTTTATACCTGTCTGGCACTGTGTGTTCTCTTATATAACCTTCATCTATACACTTGCACTCACAAGCATATATTGTAAGTGTACTTTTCAATAGGCTTTTGAACTAGTACATTTATCTCTGTTTTTTCACACATCAGCATTGTTTATCTCCCTTCCCTCACACCCTGCATAACCCTCCCTTTTCTCCAACTACAGTAACTCCATTTTCCCCATTTCCCCCTTGACAATACTTCTTTCCTATCATCCCCCTTCTCTTATTTTTCTCTTTCAGTTTTTAGTACCCTCTCTTTGTTCTGTAGATTTAGTGTTTTCACTATGCTATGCAGTGGGAAGTTTCTCTTCTGGTCTTGTACAATTGGTGTTCTGTATAGAAAGATCTTTCCTTAATTTAGGGAAGTTTTTAATAATCCTGTTGAAAATCTGGTCCATGTTACTGACTTGAGATTCCTCTCCTTCCTCTATGCCTTTTCATGATGGCCCTCATTTTCTGCATAGTCCATTCCTATATTTTAAAAAAATTATATTCTTTGCTGGAGCATGCCAATGCTTCAACTTTGTCATCCAGTCTTGATATTCCATTTTCCTTTTCATTCATTTTGCTTGTGAGGCTTTCTCCTGTCATTTCCTATTATCTTATTAAGTTTTTCAATTCTGTCTTCATTTCGGCTTAAGTTTCCTTCAATATTTCTCGCTTTTGTGAATTCACTCTTCAAGCCCTGCATTATATTTGTCATTTAATTCAGCAGTAAAATATTTTCTTGAGCCTCAGTCATGAATTTATTCCTATCTTTGTGTTCTTTGGCTTGTGTGTTAAAGTTGTTGAATTCTTTGATCATGTTACAACTGTTCTTTTAAATTCTGTGTCCCAGTGTTCCTTGGGGCAGTTTTCTTTGTTGTATATGTCTGTAGGACTGGTGGGTTTGGGTAGGGACATACTATCTTGGTGTTTAATATTAGTTATGATTTTGTGTTGTGGTCTTAGCATATGAATTTCTTTAGTTGGTTGTGGGTCTGATATAAAATTCTAGCCTGACTTTGTTTAGTTGAGCTTAGCATTTGTTTACATTGTTGTTGTAGCTTGTTTACTTCTCTGATTGGGTATGAATAATTAGTTGGTCTGCAATTCAGGTTCTCACTTTTAATTTTTATTGGCAAGACAAATGGCTTCAAGGGAGCCAGCCAAATGCTGTTCAGCAGGGAGAAGATGTCCACACCCAGTTAAAGACCATGGGAATCCAGGGGCCAAGTTCTCGTAGGCTATTCTAGAGCACTCAATCAGGAGGAATAGGAGAGGATTTATACCCAAAGTGTTGATGGGGACAGTGTGTGGAAGAGCTAAGTAGCTAAGCAGAGTAGGTGTGAGCCTGGAGCAGCTAGAATGAAGCTGCTCCTGATGCTGGGGACCAACATGCAGTGGGCAGGGTCTGACTTTCTAAGCTATTCCAGTGGTCTTGTGAGAGAGAAAAGGAGGGAGACCTAGGCCCAAGGCATTGATGGGAACAGTGTGGGGAGAGTCTAACTATGTAAGCAGAGTAGATTTGAGCCCTGAAACAGGGAGGTGTAGCTGGTCTGGGTACAGAGGGATCTAGCCTGGCTAGCTTTTGTATTGCTGGAATGTGCCATGTATGCTACTAGATGAGAAACACAATCAGCAGTCCTACTCAGCTGTCAGTCCTGCAAAAACAATCAACCTGTCAGGACATGCCTACTGGTACAATAGCTGCATAAATACCGTGGGAGTAACCGACCTCTTTATGACTAGATTTAAGGCCTATTTCACAAGATAAAACCTGCATTTACGAATGTTATTGGAGCCAAGAACCTGTGCTAAGATAGTTCATAGGCCCTAGAAAGGAATCTATTACTATTATTCTGCTAAATGGACATAGCATTAAAATAGCTTGTAATAACTTGTCATTATCCCCATAGATCAGTGCATCTTTCAACCCTCATCAGAGAAGCTGCTTTAACAGTAGATAAACATTCACACAGAAACTCACAACTGGTCAACATACAAAGAATAAAAAACTGAGGAGTGATTATCCCTAAATTGGACATTTAAATCACACTCCTCCCTCCAAATATCAAAGATAATCATGGAAGGCAGGGGCAGAAAGATTACAAAGAGCCAAAGGTGGTAGATGACTGTAAGGAAACTGTTTACTAAACACAACAGAGCAGTTGCACATATGAGCTCATAGTGATTATGACAGAATTCATGAGATTTATGCAAGCTTAAGCCCCACAACATCTCAGCATGGGGAGATGGGAGGTGAGGATAATTCACCTCCCCTTCCTGAGGAGCTTGGAAATTGATAGCTGCTAGGAGAGGGAAAGGGAGAGTTTTCTTTAACAGTATGAACCCTGATAAATTGACCACTCCAATGGATGGCCCCACACCTAAGTATATATGGGCATCACAAATTTGACTCAATGGATTTAAAACCAAAAGAGAGACAGAGAACACAGTTGGATGTGTAGGGAAGGGGGTGGATCTGGGAGGAACTGAGGAAGGTAAATAAGGTCAAAATTCATTGTATGAAATTCTCAAAGAACTAATGAAAAATGTGAGAAAAAATATACCTCACTGACAAAGACACCCACAAAATATGCATCAAATAACACAAAGTAATCTACCAAGCAAATGGTGACTAAAAACAAACTGGTCCAATTGTGGCTATCTTCAAATCTAATAAAGTAAACCTCAAACCAAAACTATGCGGAAAAGACTTTAATTAAAAAAGTTTCTCCATCTAGAAGATGCAATTGCAAATATTTATGAGTTGAATGTTGGCTCTCTGAAATTTAAAATAAACTCCAAAAGACCTAAAAGATCAAATAGGACACGACACAATAATAATGGCAGACTTTAGTACTCTAGTACTCTATTGTTATACTTAGATGTATTTTTCCAAACTAAAAATCAGCAAAAAGAATTCATGACTAAACTATAGAAATGAGCAGTGGAAAAGATCCAATATTATAGAGTATCTCTGAAAATGCCACAGTGAATCTCATTGCTGTATATACATATATATATGCTTTAAAAATAATAGTAAACAAATATTAGCTCTTATCATCTAGATACATGCAAAGTTTCAAGCCAGATATTTTGTGGTGTTGGACTTTAAAAGGCATCATGTAAAATCTACATAGTAGCTCACATCCCTGCCTGCCACGTCCTCATATACATCCAAATAAAGATGAGCACCATTTTCTTAATTTGCTGTGCACAATCTCAGAGAAATCAAGAGATTTCTACCCTCATTCATATAAATCTCCTCATTATATGATCCAGCATGTCTTCCTATAACTATTAGGTCAATATTTAGAACAAAAGAAAGCAAAATAGATATAAAAGCCAAACACACACACAGAGTAGGTTATCATTCCCTGACTAGAAAGCAAATGTAGCAAATATGCAGTAAATACTTTACCTGTTATCCACATGAGTCTGAATGTATGTATTTACACACAAAGACACAAACACTTTGGGATTTAGAAATTCTGTTCCTAGAGGTTGGGGTATAGATGACTATTTGCTCTTATGTGATTTTTCTCCTCCATGATGTATCCTAAGATTAAAAAAACAACCAGTGGTGGGGCTATGCCTATAAACTCAGCACTCAGGAAGTTGTGGCAGATAGATCACCATGAGTTCCAAGCCAGCCTTGATATAGAGTAAGACACTGTCTCACAGGAAAAGAGAGAGAGAGAGAGAGAGAGAGAGACAAGAGAGAGACAGAGAGACAGAGAGAGACAGAGACAGAGAGACAGAGACAAACCAAAATGAGACAGAGACAGAGAGACAAAAAGACAGAGAGACAGAGAGAAGCAGAGAGAGAGGCTTTACTAAAGGTAATAAAGCCTTTCTTCCTTTCCATAGACATCCCACATCTGGTGAAGAGACAGTTCTGTAGGACTTCTCAGACACATCATATCTTGCCTCCAACAGTAACCAAGGTCTCTGCACCTGTGTACTATTCCTGCACTCTCCATTTTCTCACAAGTGTCCACTCCAATAATACTATCAAATAAGTCTTCATAAAAATATCAGTCGTAGAAACTGGAAAACACAGTCTACAATAGTTGATATTAGAAGTGGTCCAAGAGATCAGACTGAGTCACCCATTTTTCTGGATGGCAAGGAGGACCCCTTCCCTGCCTACAAGAAGCAGATCATTGATGTCTCTTGGCATGCAATGTCAGATAAACTTGTTAAAACATTCACTACTAGGACATCAGATGCACTGACAGAAGTAATATATTGGGCTTTTAAGAAGTTCATCAAAAATATGAACAATGGAATAGGATTGCTATTTTCAGGGACATAGATGACTTAGATCTAAAAAAATGAAAGACCAAAGATGATTAATCAGCAGTTAAATCCTAAGAGGTTTTCCTTAGCAACATATAAAGAGATTTTTAGCTCCCAAAGCTGAAGGGCAAAGAAATCATGTTTAATCAGAAAAGTTGCAGAGTTTCAGAGAAGGTTTCACAAGGTTTACTTCTTATCCCCAACAGATTTTCATCTTCAATGGGTTTTCCATTGAAATATGAAGAGCTATAGAATCAGGTAATAGTACACTATCCCTAAG
Organism: Nannospalax galili; assembly: GCF_000622305.1. Classification (NCBI taxonomy): domain Eukaryota; kingdom Metazoa; phylum Chordata; class Mammalia; order Rodentia; family Spalacidae; genus Nannospalax; species Nannospalax galili. Next base: position 6,163,367 of record NW_008341810.1, on the reverse strand, counting down.
AGCAACATAAGTGAGCAGCCGTCAAGAGTTATTTCCCAGTCTCTGCAAGCAGAAAAAAATTAAGATTGATAACTGTGAATCCAGAGCAGGAAGCCTAATAAAAATCTTCAGCCTTTTGCTTGTTATTAGATTTTGTCAACTTGGCACAAACTTGAGTCACCTGGGAAATGGGTACTTCCACTAAGGAATTTCCTCTATCTTCTTGGCCTGTGGCCATGTTGGTGAGGCATTTTCATAATTCATAATTGATGTAGGAGGAGCCACCCCACTGTGGGTGGTGCCCCCCGGCAGGTGGACCTGAGCTGTATAAGAAACATTGCTGAGTAAGATAGGGGAAGCAAGCTGGAAAGCAGTGTTCCACCATGGTGTCTGCTTTACTTCCCACCTCTAAGCTCCTACCTTGAGTTCCTGCCTTGGCTTCCCTAGATGATGGTCTGTGAGCTGTAAGCCAAATAAATTCTTTCCTCCCCAAGTTGCTTTTGGTCAGAGTCATTTATAACAGCAACAAAGAGGCAAATTAGAACACCTGCTTTCTTAATTTAAGCCAATGCTCTCTTCAGAACCTATAGACAGAAGCCACCAAGCTCTGAGAAATGTGTGAACATTGTTCCTTATAGAAAAGTACCTGTAGCTACAGGCTCAGAAACTACAAGGAGGGGAGAATAGAATTCACAATGACGTTAATATAGTCACAAACTGGTTTTGACAGCCACAGACCTGAACCATCACCAGGCCTCTTTGTTAGAGTGTGTTAAAGAGGGGAGGGATGAGTTGAATCTCGGCCAACTGGATCACAGTGAATCCACTCATTCCATGAATACATCAGATAGTTTTCTTCATACCCAAGCCTTGAACATACTGACATCCTTGGTGGTTTCCAGGTGCCACACTGATTCTGTGTCCTGTGGTATAGAAGCTACTGCATGGGTAGGGGTAAAGGTCAAGTGGCAGCTTCTAAAAGTCACCTCCCCAAGTCAAAATAGAAACAATGAAAACAATGCCATGTCCTCAAGAGAATGACAGTTTAGTGTGGCCCATAGTATCTCCATTTAACTCATGTTTCTGGATCCTGAGAAAATCCAGCTGGATTCTGCACGATTTCATCAACTACTGCCATCCCAACCATGTAACAATATCAATCACAGCTACCATGTGGAATGAAGACTTTGGGAGGAACATATTAATACAGTGTTGTGTACAAGTTATGCAATCATTGATCTTGCTATTATATTCTACTTATTACCTACCAAGAATGAGACCAGAAATAGTGCTTAGAGTTATTTATGTGGCATAGACAATATAGACAAAATGCTTTTGCCTCAGGTCCATTACAGCAGTCCTGCACTATCTCCAATAGTCCAAAGGGAAGTAAGATGTATGGAAATCCATAGAGATCATTTCACCTTAACTGGAATGAGCTGACAAGATGTGCCAAGCAGGTGGAAGCCTTGTAAAACAAATGCACTTCAAGTGATTTAAATTAGTGTTGGTAAAGATTTGGCCTCTGCCTCTACCAATGAGAACTTGGGAAGGTCTAAAGTTCTAACACATTTCAAAAAGGCATAAATGTTGGCATTCTGTACCACACATCTGAAAGAATGAAACACAGTATCTTTGGGGCCTGTTTAGGTTTTAGTTACAGAATATTCTATCTCTGGGAATACCACTCTGACCTACAGATAAGATACCATAAAATGATTCAGATTTGAGTATTAGGTAGGAGGAATGGGCTTTCAGACCCAAGCACAATGAAGCCACCTTGGCCATATATATAATTTAGATAATATTAGAGTTATCTGCACTAGGAAAATATGTTGTAACATTTATTACAAACCTCAAACAGAGAATTTTAATGGAGACTCCCAAGTTTCTGGGGATAGGTAATGTCATTAGAAGCAAAGAAAATTTTGCATTTTGAAACAAAATTTATAACATAATCCCATGCTCCAGGAAATATCTAACAATACAAAATGATTTTACCATGAAAAAAGAACTCCCCATAATCTTCTCATCATAAGCCTGTACGTTCTCAGTATACCACCACAGAAAAAGAACAAGACTCAAGGACACACACACACACAGAGACACATACACAAAGACATAAAGAAGGGATACCCATAAGCCAGGTCATCGGGAAGGGCAGCAGTTGGGCCTTAGCCCACAGGAAGAATTTGGTTTTCTTCAGGAAAACCATGTACTTCTGTAGCTTTTGAATTGATTAGGTCAAGTTTACCCAGAGGATATAGGATAATCATTGCTTAAAGTCACCAGATGGCAGATATCAACTACTCTATAAAATCTTCCATAACAACATTTTATTTAGAGGCTGACTGAATAACTGGGCTCAAGTAGCATAACTAAGTTGACACAAGAAAAAAATATCCAACATACTTGGCTTTTGCCCATTACTCTGTTTGATAACTTGTCTATCACAATCTACTACAGAAAAGAAGTGACATAGTCAGGCTCATTCATGAGCGGATAGGGTGGCATGATCAGTTGACCAAGATCTCCAATTTCTCCTCCACTCTTTGATGAGTGATTCACCTTAGAATGTACTTGCTGCCTTCTAGCATCTCTTACAAATGTCCCAGGAGGGGGAGACAATGAAGGGAAAATGATCTTATTGAAAGAGATTTGGACAGTTAAGCTAGTCATTCATTATCTGTTTAAAGAGAAATGCCCATGCTTATAAGGCATAGACTTGTAGACACTGGTGAAATGCAAGAGGAAGTGGTGAGAGATCTGCAAAGATTCAAAGAGGACTACTGTCTACAGAAGTAGCACATGGAGAGAAGAGGCATGCACTGTGAAAACCTTTGTGTCATATGTCAACACTTACCTGAAAACATCCTCCACAGAAGCAATAAAAAGTCTGACTAGGGAAAATGACATCATTCCCACTCCATCAGCCACTATAATGTCCGTACAAAAGGATCATAAAACTAGTTGTAGTGGATTCAATGAAACATGCCCCCTGTAGGTGATGATATTTGGAGAGATGGATCTACTCCAGGAAGTAGTAGGTAACTGGGGGCAGACTTTGAGGGTTTATACTCTATTTCCACTTCCAGGTCTCTCTGTCTCTCTCTCTTTCTCTCTCTCTCCCTCCCTCTCTCTCCCTGCTTCTCCTCTCCCCCTCTCCATCATTCCCTCTATTTCCTGTGTGTGGTTGCATTGGGATCTCTCAACTTTCTGCTCCCGCTGCCTGCCTGCCTCTTTTCCTCTCTTCCCATTATGGTCTGCAATGCTCTAGAACCACAAAATAAACTCCTTCTTGTGTAAGTTTCTTTGTTCACGATATTTTGTCATAACAACAAAAAAGTAAACAATATACCAGTATTTGTTACTTTTTTCTTTTCTTTATAATAGCCATTCTGACAGATGAGCTAATATCTCCTTGTGGTTGTGATTTGCATTTCACTCTGGCCAATGACAGAGGATATCTTTTCTCTAGGAATGTATGTGAATCAGCAGTATGAAGAGTCTTAACAACAAAAAAAAAACATAGACCAAAATTATGATCAGCTATTCCATTTCTGGAATAGGAATCAAAATCAGTATAATAAATATTTGCAGTTCCCTGCTTGTTACACACCATTCACGATAAATGACCTTGGTGCTAATCTCAAGAAGAACGCATAAAGAAAATATGGTAGATACACACAGCAGAACATTGTTCAGCCCTAAAGAATAATGCCTTGCCATTTGAAGCAAAATTAATGGAACTGGAGGAAATTATGTTAAGCAAACAAGGGCAGATACAGAACAACTGACGTTGTTTGTTCTCTGGCATATCTGGAAGCATTAAAAAATGAATCTGAATTTAGAATGCTAGAAAGAGAGAAGGTGAATAAATGGACTTCGATAATGAGTACCAAAACACAATTGACTAAAAGTAACAGGTTTTGATGTTCCATAGCACTGTATGATTATTGTTGCTTGTGATAGCATGCCATTTCTCTTTTGAAGATCTAATTATTATGAATCTAGATGCTCCAAATATAAGGATGATAAAGAAAAAAAATGCCAGATACCCTGATATCATCTGTGCATGTTCAACATGTGCACTGTATTCCACCCTAAATAAAAATCAAATTAGTTATCAAAGTAAATGAATAAAACAAGGCAGGGTAGAACAACCTGTAATCCCAGAAGTTGATAAATGGAGGCAGGAGGATCAGGAGTCCAAGGTCAGCCTCATTTATATAGTAATTTCAAGCCAGCATAGGCTGCATATGATCCATCTCAAATATATACATATATGATAAAATAAGAATATATGTACAAATGAGATATATGAGTAAAACTGTCATAAAAATAATACAATAGAAAACATTAAAAGGCACAGGAAGTATTTGCTTAGTAAGTATTCTATAGCATACAATCAGCAGAGTAAATAAAAGAACTTTATTTTATCACAGCTCTGTGGTTGGAAGTAAAAGATGAAGGTGCCAGGAATTTTGGTCTTTCCTAAAGCTTTTCTCTGGATTTGAGGATGTCTGTGTTCTTGTTGTACAATCACACAGTGATTTCTGTCACATGGACCTGTATATATCTGATATCTCTTATATGTACCAAATTGTTTTCTTCTGATTGATACACTAGTCAGATTGAATTAGAGCCTCCACTAGCGGCCTCCTTTTCACAGCATCATTTCTTTAAAAGCCTGACCACTAAATAAAATCATGTTCTGAAACACAGGAACTAGGATATTTCAACATGCAAATTTTGGGCAGTTGCAGTTCAGGACCAAACACAATCTGTTGTGAGGCTTTTTTTGCATTCAAGTAAAAATATTTTCCTAGGGAGAGGACACACATAAGGATAGAGAGAGTGAAGAATTTTGGCATGTGCATATACATGAATGAGTACAGAAATTACACTTCACAAGAAATTCTTTCTGCATTATTTGTTTCATATACTTAGATTTTGGTTGCATTATATCATAAATGTGATTTCCCTGTTCTCATCTGCCAGTTACTATTTGTACGGATTTTGAACATGATGTAACCATAAAAGGTGTCTAGGCATTTCCAATATTTAGGGATGCTTAATTTACTAAGTAGCATACATTAATTATATGTAGCCCTGGTTGTTTATAGTAAAACAACCATGCTAAGAAATGTTTATCTTTAAATACATCCAAATCTTAGCTTAGAAGTCCCATACTATTTTTAGTACTGAAAGATTCTTGAGGGTCAAAAAATTCATTGATTCCCGAAATGCATCTTGAAGGGAGGGCCACAGAACAACCTTCACTAACTCCCTGAATTAAAGAATTCCATAAATAGTATGTCTTTTTTAAATATTAAGTTCTAAGGAAACTAGAATTTATAAAAAATTACTCTCTGATTACCTGAAGCTATACAATATCTAAAAGTGTCTGATGTTCCAGTAGCAAGATTTTATAGTTTAGGAAATTGTTCTGAGAGAAATTTGTTGAGTTACTGTGTTCAGACAGCTAATAAGTAAAATGAATAAATAATTACTAAATTGACCTTCTTTTCTCTTGATTCTAATCTACTGTTTATTCACTTCTCTTGAGTTTTGTGCCTTGTTCTGTTAAAAGAGAAAAATGAACTTACATATGTTATATGTAAGATA
>NW_008341810.1:6144851-6156674 GCF_000622305.1 Nannospalax galili | reverse complement strand
GTACTTGTATTGGTATGGGCATTGATGTTAGATTCTGGAAGAAAGGTAGATAGATAGATAGATAGATAGATAGATAGATAGATAGATAGCATTAGATATATACCTTAACTGGACAGAGAGATAGATGATTAATAAATAGATGGATAGATATATGATAGATATATAGATAGATAGATAGATATTAGATAGATATAGATTAGATAGACAGACAGACAGACAGACAGATAGATAGATAGATGATAGATAGATAGATAGATAGATAGATAGATGATAGGTAGATGATAGACAGATGATAGATAGATGATAGATAGGTAGATGATAGATAAATAGATGATAGATAGATAGATAGATAGATAGATGATAGGTAGATGATAGATGATAGATAGATGATAGATAGGTAGATGACAGATAAATAGATGATAGATAGATAGATAGATAGATAGATAGATAGATAGATAGATAGATAGATAGATAGATAGATAACTGCATCCATTTAGCAGTGCTTGTAGGTCTAGGACTGACCACTTGGGGTTGGATAACCTACCAGGGAGCTCCTTCCAGGAGAAAATGGATTCTCCCTCTCTCAGCAGCCATTTATTTATTACTTGTAGCTCTTTATCTAGAGATGGGACCTTGTGAAACCTCCCTTACCTATATTGGCATGTTAACTTTTGTTGTCATTATACAGGTCTTGTTTAGGCAAATAGATTTATTTTATTTTTAATTTTGTGAATGTGTGTGTCTGGGGAAGAGAGTTGTCATTGGATCCCTGGGAGCTGAAGTTATCGGTGGTTGTGACTACCCAGTGTGGATGATTGGAACCAAACTTGGGTCCTCTGCAAGAATGGTTTGTGCTGTTAACCACTGAGCCATCTCTTCATCCCCAGATGTGATTTCTGTGTGGCTCTGTGAGCTATGTTTATGTAACAATTTGAAAATAATAAGTATGTTTTTCTATGTGATGCATGTTACATGAGCATAGGCAGCAACTTTTGAATCATGATATAAAGTCTTAGCACATATTCAGACCAATAATATAATTCCTGAAACAATAATTTAAAGATTTCAATGCTGAAGAGTTAAAAAATCTTGAAACAGAGCACAACCATGTAGTTTCATATCAGATTCCCAATCTGACAGTTTGCCCAACTTTACAAAGCAATGTTGCTCATAGGAAATGCTAATATAGAGTAAAAGGTCATCATTCATACCTGAACTGAGGAGCTCCACAGCCATCTAAATCAGAGTCCCTGATGAGATAAATCAAGTCAGATGATGAAGCAGTGGGAAACAGGGCAGGGAGCAACAACTGAAACCATCTGAAACCATCTGGCCTAGCTGATGTATGTTTGTGGCTGTTTGACATGATAAAATAAGGTGGAAGAAAAGGGGAAAGGACCTGAAAAACTGACCATACAAGATGTTTACTTTAATGGCTGGTGTCTGCCTTGCCTTTGAGTGTTGATGATAAAACATGTAATATGTAGACAAGCACAGGTGCGTAAATAGGGACTGGTTCTAGGAGGGTCAAGTGTAGAGACTATCTAGTAGCTGAAGATCCAAAAGAGTAAAAGAAAAGGAAAGCAAATAACAGGTAATTAGTTCTCTGTGGCAAGGATTAGAGTGGGCTTTATCATAGTCACCAAGTAAAGAAGACCTGGTACTAAACAAGTTTAGTTTGTTTGTTTGCTTGTTTGTTTTTAAATCTTTTTGAGACAGGATCTCCCCATAATCCCAGCTGGACTGGAACTCATTATTTCAACCAAGCTGGCCTTGAACTCACAGAGATCCACCTGCCTCTGCCTCCCAAGTGCTGGGACTAAAGGAGTGCACCACCACACCTCGCTCCGGCATTGTTGATATTTGTTAAGAACTATCCCATGAAATGCAAGATGCTCAATTGTATCCCTGGCCTCAACCTACATGATGCTGAAGGAATCCACTTCAATCTGATCAAACTCAAGTGCTCTATCCACTTCCCCTGAGGACAAAATCACCTCTGATTGGAACTACTCAATTAAGTCATCCTATTAGATTAACTTATAAAGTATTTCATCTATAGTCACCCGGATACATCAGATCAGAGTACTATGTATTACTCTACAAGGAATTCATATACAGGCCTGGTGTATCTCTATTCATTCACAAAACTTGGACTTCATAGGGAATAAGTGATATAGAGTCATTCTCAAGAGAAAATTGCATAGATATTCACTCTATTTGGCCAACTCTATCAAAAAAGAGGAGGAAGACATAGGTCACTGAGGTATACTACAGGGCAAGATTGCCATACTCTTTCTCTCTTTCCCTCTCTCTGTTTCTCTTTCTCCCCTCATTTTAGAGTAGTTCATATATTTTATCTGTGCAACTATCTACTTATCTGCCTGTTTACAAATTTAAGAAGTTTAATGTTCTGTGGTTTATTGAACAAATTTATATGATATTACTTTCTTTCTCTTGTAACATTAACTATGCTTTTGTAAGCGTTTTTAGAGTCTTGTTATGATTTTTACTTTGTTTCATTATACTCCTAAATTACAAAAAAAAAGTAAGGTCAATACTTTGGTTCACTGAAAATCAGATATTTTTATACTTAACACAAGAGACGTTCAGCACAAGGTGAATCTGATAGGAGCAGTCAAAATAAATTCTGTGCAATGTGAGAATGACCTGTCATGAAGGAGAAGATTCAGTACAGCAAAGTGCACCTCCACTGATAGGTAGATAGCACTGTAAAGTGTTTACAGAACTGCTAGCTCTAAATGATGTTCAGCCTAACACATGTTTTAATTGTCCAGTAATGGTAGAAGAAATAAATGCATCGAATAATATTTTGCTAATTTCTTGAGTTTGAATCAAATAAAGTTGCTACTTAAGATAAAATAGAAATTCTTTTACAGAATGATACATATTACAATTTGATGATCAAATTAAGACCAATATGATTTTGAGTTCCTTTGCTTTTTAATATTTTATTTATTTTTATTTTATGTGTATGAGTCTATTCCCTGCATGTGTGTAAGTACACCCACGTTGTGCAATGCCCAAGGAGGTCAGAAGCGGGTATAAGATTCCTTGGAACTAGAGTTATGGATGGTTGTTAGCTGTCATGTAAGTGCTGGGAATTGAGCCCAGGTCCTTGCAAAAGCAGCCAGCGTTCTGAACCACTGAGTCAACTCTCAGTCTTGTTTTAAGGCAAATGCTATCTGATAAAATGTAAATAAAATATTATTATTTCTAATGTGAAATTTTCAGAACCCTATTCACAAGAAAATGGACAGAACTGGAGATGATTGTGTCAGGTGAGATAAGCAGATGAATAAAGACAAGTATCTCATGATCGTCTCATTTTCAGAATCTAGGGTTGTTTGTGTGGATGTGTGTGTGTGTGTGTGTGTATGTGTATGTGTGTGTATGTGTGTATGTGTGTGTATGTGTGTGTGTGTGTGTGTGTGTGATACTTAAAAGTACAAATAGGCCCATGAAAGGCGGGTAGAAATCTATTTATGTCAGGAAAACCAAAGAGAGGAAATATTTGGGGAGAGGAAGCAGGCCAGCAGTACAGGAAGCAGGGAAATCAGGAATGCAAAGGGAAGAAGAACAAAGAATGATAACATACAGATAAAAGTTTCACATGAAGTCTGTTACTTTATATGATACATATTTTATCAAAAAAATGTTTATGTATGGAAGTGTTTTCTAGGAGGCTAAGTTTGTTGAAAAGCTTGTAATATCCAGGGAGAGACAGTGGATAGTGCTCCAAATAAACTGGACCACAACACCAATTCTTCATTGTGTTACTAAAAAGACCAGAGGTATGAAAATAACTTAGTGCTTGTCTATTATTAGTAAGAACTGAGTGAATGGCAATATTTTATATATTTTATTATTTTTATTTTATGTGTATGAGTGTATGCCTGCATGTAGTTTTAGTATATCCATGCCATGCCATGCATTGCCTGCAGAGGTCAGAAGAGGGTGTCAGATTCCCTAGAACTGGAGTTATGAATGGTTGTTAGCTACCATGTGGGTGCTGGGAGCTGAACCTGGGTCCCCTGCAAGACCAGTCAGAGCTCTTAACCTGTGAGCCAGCTCTCCAGTCCATAAATGGCAGTATTTCAATGACTGGTAGGTAGCTAGCTACATAGCGATGGAGGCAATATTTGAATTCAGGTTACCTTACTGGTAAACAAAAGACATTTTTCCCATATTATGAAAACCCTTTAATAATTATCCAGTAGCATCTGAAATGTTTTATTTTAATTTTATATTTGTATTCTTTATGTAAGTTATGCATCCCAGTGTTTAGAATTGAATAGTTTCAGTGCTTGTTGAGACAAGCAGTAAGGTTCATCCATGGCCATCCTCACGTCACCTTCCAAGAGATACCTACTCCTACCCAATGATTCATTGACAATTTTTCTCCTTTATTAATGCAACATGCTTGTATTTCCATTATTGATTTTTTTTAGATATAGTCTATTGATAGCCCACTATAGCAAAGGATGTTTTCACTTCTTTTCTTTTCCTGTGACCCTTACACTCACAGTCATGACATCCCCCAAACTCCACATGTAGCTATGGCATTACTCAATTTTGACACAGTTGTGGCTGTGAACAACATTTTATACCTTACATATCTGGAAGTAAGTTGCTTATTTTATCTCTGAGCTTAGATGGTAATTTCATAGGTGTGAAACTCCCAAACACTTACCTTTTTCTTTAGAATGTTGAAATTGTCATCATTTCCAAGGTTCCAGCTTGATGCCATTTTTATTCCCACCCATTCTGGTGTGTTGTCATTTTGTGCTGACTGCGTGTGTTTTAGTTTCTCCCCCTAAGCTCTAGCTCATAAGATCTCTTTGTTCTTTGCATTAGTTTTTAAAAATTTCCTTATGATATATTTGAGTCTAATTTCATTCATTTTAAGAATGTCACTTTCTTAACCTAAAAATAAATGCTGTTTGTTTTGATAGTTTTTTCTTTGTCTTTGTTTTGTTTTTAATACAATTTCTCCCTGTGTGGTCAGCTTGGCCTCACACTCATGATTCACCTGGTTATAGGCAGGTGTCACTGCAGTCAAAGATGACACTTCATTTACCATGGCATTTCATTTTTTAAAACTTTTATTGATCATTTTAGAGTTTTGCACAATGTATTTTGAATATATCACTCCTTCTTCAAACTCTTTCATGATATGCTCCCACCTCCCTATCCACCTGAAACTTTTTTTTCTTTGAGTTAAATTTGTGTTGCCCAAATACTCTTCAGTGTGGAACCAGCCTGAAGTATAGTTGACCTACCAGGGACCACACCTTGAACGAAAACCGACTCTTCCTGTCCTAGTAGCTATCACACACCAATAGCTCCTTAGCTAGGCCTGGGACTTCAAGCCCACCTCCCTACCCCCATGCTATGAGTTTGTCTGGCTTTCACTTGAACAGGTCTTATGTGTGGTGTCACAACTTCTGTGAGTTTTTATGTCCAACTTCCCCACTGTCTATCAAACATTGTTTCCTTTTGGTCATCCACCACTTCTGACTCTTAGAACTTTTCTGCCACTTGTTATGTGAAGACCCCTGAGCTATGTGGGGAGGCTGTGGTACAGGTGCCCCATTTAGAGCTGAGCACACTGAGTCTCTTAGTCTCTGCCATTGAGCAGTTCTGCATCTCTGTGATAATTGTCTCCTACTGCAAGAAACTTCTCCAATGAGGGCAGAGAGGGGCACTAATCTGTGGGAATCGTAATAAGTCATTAAGAGTCATTTTAAAACTATGCCCATTTAGTAAATTATTAGCAGTGGCCTTCCTCCTAGGGCCATGACCTATCTAGCTACAGGTTCTTGAAAACAGTGCCAAGAATGAGTTCTATCTTGTGAAGTGGGCCTTGAATCCCATCAGAGGACAGTTAATGCCATAACATTGTACCACCACTGATCTAGGGGTCATGTCTTGTCAGCCCTTCTCCCTACTCTGAACTGTAGTTATGGATACTAGACTTCTTCGGATAGTCATCTCTTCCTCTTCTTACTTCTACTATTTCTCATCCTCCCCTTTCTGTTCTTCTTCTGCTGTTTCTCCCATAAATATGTCTACATATATATTTTCATGTATACTTTTGTTTACCTATGATATGCATATGTATACATACACATACACACATGTGTGACAGGTGTGTGTGTGAAACTTCACCTTCTATTGACTTTTACTCCCTCCACGAGATGATTTCTGAAAACTTCAATGTGGAATCCTAAAGTTTTGCCCCAGAACCTGTGAGGTACTTGAAAGATCTAATGTTGTATCATGGGGACCAACATGGAAGGCTGTGGAATTAGTGCCCTGCAAGCACTTGACACTTGATTTTATTTTTTATGTGTGCCCTGTCTGGATACATTTTTATTTTACTTACTCAGAAGACTAAAATGTCAATTCCTTGAAAGAAATAAAGAACATCTTGGGCATTCAGGCATGTGGAGCACTGCCACAGAAACCAGGGCCCATTTCTGTAACCAAGTTTTAACTTGAGCCTTTCACCCCATAGCAATGTACCTAGTGATGTTAACTCACGAACCCATCCAGTATTTCCACAAAGTAAATAAGGTCAATTTTCAGTGTTTCTCACTATTAGTCCAGAATCCAGGACTTTTATATCTGCCTTGTCACTTTCTACTCATCTACTTTTTTTTTCCTTTTTTAAAAATTTCATACAACTTAGATCCACTCCCGTCTTTTGCACCTCCTGTTACCCCCTGCTCAACTTAATACACACACACACACACACACACACACACACACACACACACACACACACACACGTGGCTGTAGAGTGAAATCTGTGTCCCCAAATGCCCTTCAGTGTAGATCCACCATCCACTGGAACCAGATTAACCTACGGGAAAGACTGAAGGAGCCAGAGGTGGTTGATGACCGCAAGGAAACAATTTTCCAGATAGCAGCAAAGATGACAGCATGTACAAGTACCACCTAAGCACATCTCCTCTCTCCACCTCTACAATCCTTTGATATCATCTTTTCTCCCACTGTCTCATACCTGTAGCCTTATTTGCACATAATCCCATCACCATGAGCTTAGTGTGGTTGCAGGAGGGAATTAAAGCAGATTTGCAAAAAAACAATTTGTCACATTTACAGAGGATTTCTGTTCAAATTTTAAATGATGTGATTTTGTGCAAAACATTGTGTAAAAGAATTATACTTAGCAACGTTCCATTCCTGTCTAGGTAGCAACAATAAAAGTGGAAAGATCCTACCAGGTTTTCTTCAGTAATCACCCTCAGATGAAGCAGCTGCAAATTCAATATGCAGACGTGCAAGAAAATTTAATGGCAATGTCTAAAAGTTTTCTGGTTCTCATTTTTAATGAGAAAATAGCAAAACTGGTAATTACTATCCATTTCACCCACAAAGCTCACCTTATTTCCTTGCTTCTTCTCTTAAGAGTCATAAAAACATACATGCACTGTCAAATCAAACCAGGAATCTTAAAGAGATGTAACATTTCACTTCCTAATTCCCAAATTAAGTTTCCTCTTATTTATTTGACTTAATGGCAAAACAGAGAAACATAAAAATGTGTAGGTGTGTGTTTTTCTTTTCCCTATTCTTTTTTCTTTTCCCTTCGTTTTGGCTCCATTGCTATCTTTAATCAGCTCTCTGAAATGAGAGACATTTTGTCTACATTTACTGAGAAATGCAGAAACTTAAAAAATATGCTTTTACCCCTTTTGCCTTAGTTTCCTGTCCCCAATAAACATTGAAACCAAGGGCTTGAGAGATGGCTCAGCAGTTAAGAACACTGGTTGTTCTAGCAGAAGACCCAGGTTCGAATCCCAGCACCCACATGGCAGCTAACAACTGTCCATAACTCCAGTCCCAGGGGATCCGACAGCCTCTTCTGACCCCCACGGGCACTGCATGACAAGGGTGCACTTACTTACATGCAAGCAATACACGCATACACATAAAATAAAAATAATAAATAAAATTTTTTAATAACATTGAAAATGCTTCTTCTAATTATGTGGTTATTAAACAATTTACAAAAAACAAAAAATAATAAATAAATAAATAAATGAAAGAAGGAAAAAACATTGAAATCAGGTCTCATTGGTGAGGGAGACAAACACAAACACGCTGTACACATGCCAGGCACCACCTCAGATGCTGCTGTGGCTTCATTTAGATTGCTAGTTGCTTCACTTTCAATTGTTTCCTAGTTTGTGAAAGTTAAGAAGTCCCTTTTCTTTCTCCCTGTCTTTCTTTTCTCCATTCTTCCTTTATTTTTAGCTCAGGTATCATATAATATACTTTTTCTGCGGTTTTACACGGCATTTCTAAGAGCTGGGGGGTTGTCAGGTTTTATTATCTCTATAAGCCTGGAGCCAGTGATTGTGCACCTCTTAGCATTTAGAATGGAGATCAGGGCCATTTTTCTCATCACTGAGCCTGTTCAGAAATCATAGTTTATGTGTGTGATGATTTAAATAGGCCTCCTCTAGAACTATGTGCTTGCAGAGCTGGAGGGCAGAGAGCATTACATTGAATTGACACTGAAGAGAAGTTGCATAACTTGTCTGTGTCAAGCATTTGCTAAAGGGAACACTCAAGGCTATTGTTCTGGGTGCCTGTCTCCCAAGCATGGCACTTACCACATACTGCCTGATTGCTCCTTTCTTTATAAGGATATACATTTTGGGCTTTGAAAGTATATCACATGGGAGAAACAAACAAAACTAGTCTTGGAACATAGAGAGAAAGAGTTTGAGTAAGACATTTACAGAAATCAGCTATGCAACTGAGCCAGCTAAAGAACTCTTTCATCCATCAGTGGCCCCTCTTTTGTAAAACAATAGTCACCTCTACTGCTCTATGTTGCTTTAATAAATAAACTCAGTGTACAAAAAATAGTTTTGCAAAATTTTAAGAAGATACTTTATAATGAGCCATTATATATAGTATTGTAATTATTTACATTACTAGAAATAAATTATAATTATTATTGAAAATGATTTTTCTGACCCACAGCTGCTATGATAAACATCCAAACCATCACAATAAATCCATAGTTGACTTATAATCAACGCCTTCTCCTATCTGAACTGCCAGTGAGCATTTTTTCTAATTCATTAACATAGAGATAAAGCAATCTTTGTGTCTGCCCTGAACCTCTATTTTAAATCTTTAAAGTATTTTGCATCCAAAATTCTTGAATTCTGTATTCCACTGTATATTATCAATTGTACTTCCAAAGTTACTAAGTATGGAATCATTTAATTCTGGTTACTTAATTCCAAAAATCAGTCTCATTAAGGCAGTATTTACTTCACTGAGAAAAAGCCGCAAACTGTTCAAGTATGTTAAAACCCAGTCTCCTCCTGGGGATGCTGGGTAGAGCTCATACATATGACTACCAATTCACACTGAATTCAAAAGGAGAGAGAACCCGTACTTACTTGATAAAGAAAACATTGATTTTTCTTTCCCAAACCTCTTACAATAAAATTCACTAACTTGTTTCTCTCTTGCCCTACAACAGCACTGTTGGCTTAAATGCCTTTATAGATTTTTTTTCATATAACAACAATCACATCTTTTATTGTTAAAATGCCATCTCACCTCATCTTTGAGAATGAACAGTTCCTCCTTTGATTCTGTGATGCTTTATTTTGCTTGCCTTTTATCAGCTGCCTCTGCCACCTGCCATCAAAGTCATCCTGTCTCAATCTTCCTATTTTGGTTCTGTTTCTCATTGTTTTGATATTTTTAACCTCAGAGTGCAGCCCATCAGACAACCCTGTGCAGATAACAACAGGTGCCTCACCTGGATATTTGCAATGCAGCTGCGTTCCAAATATTAACGAATTAGCATGGCATCCATTATTTGTTTAAATGGACAGAAAATGTATAATAAGATATTTTATTCATCTTTATATCGTCATTTTTATAATGTCTCACTCCTGTTCCAGGTAATGAATAATTCCAAGAGTGAATGAAGTAGCATGTTATTCATTTATTCACTGCTTTGTACTTTGCAAAATGTTTTCAAATAGATTAATTTGTTTTATCTCAGTTACATTCCTGAGGCACACAGAACAGGTTTTTTAAATGAATTTTAGAGTCTTTTATAGATAAAGAAATTGCAACTCAGGGGTCTATGTAGCTTCCTGGAGTTCTCCATAGTAATAGACGCAACTGACATTGAAGTCTATGTTTTCTGACTCTTTACCCTCCATAATTCATATTAAACTAGACACTGCATATTCCCATTGCCAAGCATATACTTTAAATTTTTGAATATTGCGCTAATCAGGACATATTCTCAATGCTATAAAGTCTATTCCAAAGTAGGTCTTGAAATACAGATCTGGCATAACGCAGTAGAGAAAAGCAAAGGATTTGTAATCCAAAAACTCCAAATTTGCAAATCTGGTTTTTTAAAAAACGGTCACTAAAGGAATTTATAATTCTTCTGACCTGGATATATATCTACAGGATCAATATTACATATAATATAGAAGTTCTTATATACAGCATATGAAAATGTATAATATAGAAGTTCTTATGGACAAATCAGAAAGTGCTGCTGGTATTGTATGAGCTGGTTCTTCTCTTTAGATGAATGTGAGAAACCTTTGCCCTTGGCGACCTTTTTTGAACTCTGAGCTGTGTCATCCAACTTGCACAAGTATTTCTATAGTCGACTGGCTACTATTTTATTCCCATCACTTTTTCCTTTTTATTCTCTTGGTAATCTCCATATAAACCCTAGACCATCAAGATTGAAATGGAATTTTGTGGTGTCACATCCAACACCTTAGCTTTAAGATGGAAAGCCTTGGTTACAGGAAGGCTAATAGCTCAAGCAATTAAGCTACATGATAGGTCTGAATTCCAAACACAGCCTGACTTAGAAGCATATGAATTTCATATGTATAACAGTGCTTTTAAAATGTAAATTAAGCTTAGAGTCCATTGAAAATATTCCAGTAAAGGGAATGCTGAGACTTACATGTGAGTTCATTCCAATCTAGCCTGACTTAAAGCTGTAATCTCATAGAAATGTCCATTTTCTTTTGCTATCTCATATCCAAAACATTTTATCTTGAAAAGCTATTTGGAATGTGAAGTCCATATGAAAGAGGATCTTCAACAGTCTCCTTTATCTCTCTTCTCTGTTCCTCCAATTCTGATTCTTTCTCTCACCTATGTTATGTTCTTGCTGGACTCTAAACTTATTTCATTAAAACACAATCATACACAATAATGATCTCTAGTTCCAGCTTCTCAAATTAAGACCCCAAAAATGTATTTGTCTATGAGCTACAGAGAGATAATTAACATACAAAGTATATGCAAATATGTGTACATCTATGCATATTCCTACACACATGTGTGCATGCACATTTCCAAGTTTCAGGAAGCATTTACTTAAATTCTGTGGATTTTGATTTATGCTTTGTTATGTTGTATTAGATTTTCTTAAAGTTGGTTACCCAATAATTTCATTTAGTGTCATTTTTAATAAGTTAAAAAGCAAAGTCTGAAAAAATATTGCTCAAATTAAGGCAGACAAGAAAGATGTTCGTTTTAATGTAAATTATGTTTATTTCTAGATTGCAAATTATTGAATGATAGGCACTTTCTTCTTTCTACATTTCTCTATTACCAGAATTTTTAAGCAAATTATTGCTTGAAAAAAATTAATGTGTCAATCAAAAAATCAATCAAAAGAAAAGATTGGAATTTGAAGACCATAATAAGCCATATATAATTTTGTATTCACCTACCTGAATCAAGTAGAAC
>NW_008341810.1:6137828-6144642 GCF_000622305.1 Nannospalax galili | reverse complement strand
TTTAGGGTCCTCCTTTTCCTTTCACACATACATACTTTATTTCTCCAGCAATTTAAGGTAAAATTCTGTTTACCTTTCCTGTTCATCCAGCCTCATATTCAGTCCTTTCCTACCCAGTTCTCTATCTCTAAATGTCTAAATCTGGTGTTGACCAACTGTCCACATTTAATGTAGCAGTCACAGTCCTTCACCATCTTCAGTAAAAGTACATCAGTGTGTATTAACTGGTGCTTTTTTAGTCTAACGGATCCACAGAATAGTTTAACCCGAAGCTACCAAGTACAAAGGCATTAATTCAGTCCTTTCCTACCCAGTTCTCTATCTCTAAATGTCTAAATCTGGTGTTGACCAACTGTCCACATTTAATGTAGCAGTCACAGTCCTTCACCATCTTCAGTAAAAGTATGTCAGTGTGTATTAACTGGTGCTTTTTAAGTCTAACGGATCCACAGAATAGTTTAATCCGAAGCTACCAAGTACAAAGGCATTAAGAAGAATATGTTTTGGGGCTGGAGAGATGGCTCAGTGGTTAAGAACAATGACTGTTCTTTCAGAAAGACCCTGGTTTGAATCCCAGCACCCACATGGCAGCTAACAACTGTCTGTAACTCCAGTCCCAGGGGATCCGACAGCCCCTTCTGACCTCCACGGGCATTGCACGACATGGGTGCACTTACCTACATGCAGGCAATACATGCATACACATAAAATTTAAAAAAAAGAAGACTATGTTTTAATTTTCTGAACTGGGGAGTTATAGACACTGGTAAATCATGAGTTAGTCTCTCAAGCATGTCTCCATAGAGGATGGATGTACCCAGCAGTCAAGAGTCTTTTTTCACCAAATCAATGGTAAAGCCCATGCAGAATCAAGAAGATACCTAAACACTTCTTTAACATATAGATCCCTATTTTCTACTTTCTATTTGAATACACAACCAGTATGCCAATATGTGCACAGAATTATCAATCTGCAGCTGTCTGGTCTCTACAGAAGCTGCACCCCCCAACCCCAAAGCACTACAAAACTCTTCAAAGAAAGCCTTCGTTTTAAGCTATGCTTGGCTTTGCACAAACTGCATCCTAATGTCTACAAAGGCTGCCCAAGGTATTTCCATGCACTTTATTTCCAGAAAAAAATTCGGGGAGACCAAAAAATTATGAAATGCAAATTTTAAAATTAAATAAGTATTTTGCAGCAGAAGAGGAATGAATGACAGTATCTTCCTGTGCCATTTTTAGACACAGACTCTATGCCAATGAGGAAGACACAGTATCCTGTCCCTAAAGGAGATGCTATATTTTATTATGTTAAAAGTGCTCATCACAGCAAAAGTAACATTTTTATTAAATTCTGTCTTACAAAATCTCTTCCTCTCACTTCAGCTTTTATTTTTTTTGAGAACCACTTTTTATTGAATTTTTCCATTTTTCGTACAATATAATTTGATGTTACTAGGATCCTCTCCCCTCATTGCCTCACGTATAATTCACTGTATTCCACTATATACACAATATGGCCTATAAAGTATGATTTTTGACCCCATGTCCTTCAATGTGGGTCCATCCACTGGAGCCTGGTCAACCTACCAAAAGTTCCATGTCTTTAAGAGACACTCTTTCACCCTCCCAGCAGCCATGGTTACTAAACTGAGTTGGGTTTCTGACCACTTCCCCAAGCCTACTGGGCTTTTGTCTGATTTGATCTTGCATGGGACATTGCATGTTATCATCATTGCTGTGAGTTCATATGTGTAATTGATGAGCTATCTGATAAATGCTATTTCTTTGTAGTTATCCACCACCTCTGACCCTTACAATCTTTTTTTACAATATGTTTTTATTGAATTTTTATGGATTTCATACAGTACATCTGTTTCACTAAATTTTTCCTTTTCCCTCCCTTCTAGGGAGACATGTACCTGTACCCTTTGAGGCCCCAAGGCTAACAAACTGACATAAGATATTCTATTTGAATTTTGCATAATTTATTTGACATTTGGGAGGGGATGACTTACAAAGATATGGCTTCTCCTAACCTACACGCCATTCAAGGCCCCTCCCATGCCCCGTGGGATACCCCACCATTCATAGCTTCCCTGGCAGCCGCACCCTTCACTCCTGGAGTTCCAAAACGGCCTCTGCTAACTCTCTGCTCACTCTCCATCCCTCTTCCCAGGCTCCTCCTTGACTTGAACCTGGCTGTCTTAATCTCCATAGGCTCACTCTTGTCAGGGGAATGAGTAATTTGGGGGCCACAACATCTTAATCATATTTAGCCCCCTGCTTACTTATCTGTACACCCCCATAGCCTGCCCACAGGACTTCATGCATTTTGTCATATATATGAAGGCTTATCAAGTCAAGTTTGTGAACCCAGATGTCCCTCACTGTGAGTTCATCCACTGGATCATATCTAGTGTCACTCCCTTAAAGAACATCAACTTTCCTTCACCCAACAGTGATCAGCCGCCAATAGTTCCTCACCAAAGTTGTGGCCTCCAGCCATTTCCAGGACTATGCTGGTTTTTCTCTGATTGAGTTTGCATGGGTCTTGTGCATGCTGTCACTATTGCTGTGAATTCATGTGAGCAAGTTCACAGGAGCCTGTGAGACTCTTGTTTCTTTATGGTCAATGCATCTCCTCTCATGGTTCTTACAATCTTTATGCTCCCTCTTCCACAATGGTCCCTGGACCCTGGTGTGTGAAGTTTAATATAGGAGTCCTGTCCAGAGACCCACACTCTTATTCACTTGTTCTCTATACCTTGGCCAGTTGTGGCCTTTTGCTTTCATTGCCCTCTGTTGCATGACTAAGCTTTGCTAATGAGTGTGGTGAGATGTGTGAGTGCATGTGTACATGAGAGAACATGAAGGCTATATAACAAACAAAAAAAAAAACAACAGTACACAGGATACTCTTCACTTCAAGTTGTTGGCCAGGGTACTCCAAGAGACTCCCCAAATTGCCACAGCCATTGATTAGCTCGCAGAACTTGATAGTAAGACCCTATTGCTGAAGACAGGACATACTTGAGACACAGGACTTGGAGCAATGGAGGCGGAACTAACCAGGAAGCCTCCTCCCTGAAGACTATCTCTCATAATTTTGGAGGACACTGTGTAAGCTGCTAAAGGAGAAAATCAATCAATGGTCCAACACCAGCTTTAAAGCCTAAAAACCACAACAATGATAAGAACAGAAAACTATATTGGAGTAGAAGTAGTAGTACTTTTATCTTTTATCCTAACTGGACTTAAAGCCCACTCAATGGGAGGTAACTTACGTGTGGCACTATAAACAGTCAAATATACATAGCTGGAGAGGTCATAGACTGAGAGAAAACCTTAAGTCTGTCATATTCCTAGACAAATATAATTTCTCAGTATATGTTAAATATTGATCCTTATATTTACAGACAAGTATGCCAGTCACCACTCATCAAAGAAGCTTCTTTTGCAACAGAACCTATTACAGAGTTCCACAACTGGCCATACACAGAGAATAAGTGTCTGTGAGATGCCCAACCTAAGTGACACCTCTACAAAGGAACTTGTATACCTAGAGTTCACAGAGCATGTGGAACAGAGGAATATAATGAAATTCACTTCAACTTTTTATAATTTAATTTATGTTGGGAAGCATCTCCTTTTATTTAAGAAAACACAGAAATGTAATTATAGATATCGATTTTCAGGTTTTCAGTTTAATTTAATACTTTTTAACAGCAACCCAAGTTATTTACAAAGACTTTCATGTAACTCCTGAGCATTGCCTGAACGTCTCCATGTGGGCATTACCTCCAGGAGACACACTGCTCATTCCCCTGAAATTTGTTACTATTTCTTGACCAACATGTTATTTTGTCAAGAAATGTGTTAATAGAGTGTGAATTGCTTTACACCTACTTTCCATATGTCTACAAAAAATATTATAATTCCAATTACTCTCAACAGACAAATATTAAAGAGAATGGTAAATACTTTTAGAATCATCTGCTGAGTAACATCAAAACCAAATAACCTCTTCTCCTTTCATGTCTCATCCCCTAAAGTACAAAATAAAACCCAGAGCTATACCATCTCAGTATAAGCAAAATAATCAAATCCTGACTGTATTGATTTAATTATTCCTGTTTTCTTGCTCAAAAGTTATTTGAGCCAGGCATGGGGGCATATGCCTTTAGTCCCAGCACGCAGGAGGCAGAGACGGGGATATCTGTAAAATCAAGGCCAGTCTACATAGTGAGTTCCAGGTCAGCTGGGGAGACCCTGTCACAAAAAAGACTCTGCATAGATTCTAATTTTCTTAGATTACAATGAAAAGTTATCTTAAATATTTGTTCATGACCTCCTGTTCATACTTTAGAAAAAAAACCTTCATTAAATTTATTCCCTTGTAAGTAAGATGTACCCCACCCCTCTCTTCCTACACGAGCACAAAGAAGTAGTAAGAGTTATTTAAATATTTATTCATTGTGACTACTGTATCATGGACAAGGAATCATTGGTTTCTTATTCTGAAATAGGACTCTCACAGGAATCCATCTGATTAATATTTCCCCTTTTTAAAGAGACTCAACCATATATCAAATTTATTTAAATGGTTTAATATAGCTTAAAGGGAGTTATGACATATGGGTTGATAATGCTCCCCCCTCCAGACTATCTAACAAAAGCCCCAGTGCTGGGTATGGGAATCACCCTTCAAATTATTAGCCTGGAGGCAGGAACTGAAGCACAGACGACTGAAGAATGCAATGTACTTGCTTATTGCCCTGGCCTGTGCTCAGCCTGATTGCTGAAACAGCCTAGGCACATGGCATAAGGATGGCACCACCCACAGTGGGCAAGGGCCCTCCCACATTACTCAACAATGAAGAAAATGCCTCATAGACATGTCCACAAGACAGTCTGGCAGAGAAAATTCCCCTATTATGGTATGGTCATTCCCTTTTACAAGGTATATCAAGTGGACACCTGAATTTATCCAGGACATCTTTCACATTAGAAGATAGGGAAGGGCTTACGGGAGCCATATTTTAGATATGGACAAGAACTTTGTAAAACTGAAAAATGTTTGGAGAATTCATTTTTTCCACCAAGGTATAAATACTTTATTGAATATATTATAGAACCTTGTCATGTTGATGTAAAGATCCAATATTAGTATGAATATTAAAATTCAGATTGACAATGTGTTTCATGACTTCTTGATTCAGGCTTTGATATTATATTTTTAATGACTTTTTGTGAATTTTATGCTAATATAGATTCCCTACTATATCTAACCCCTCAGTTTCATTTAATATCTTTAAAGGAATATAGAATCAAATTTGTGTTCCCAAATGCCTGTTGGTGTGGGTTTGATTCACTTGAGCCTGGTTAATGTGCCAAGGAAGAGTCTCTCTCCCTCATATGACACTGACTCTCCCTCTCCTAGCAGCCATCCATTGCGATTAGTTCCTCAGGTAGAGAAACTTCCCAGTATGCTAGGATTTTGTCTGGCGTGAGCTTCAGTGGAACTTGTGCATGCTCCCACCTTTACTGTGAATTCATATGGGTGGCTCCCAGCTATCTGAAAATGCTGTTTCCTTGTGATCATCTTTCACCCCTGGATCTTATGATATTTCTAACCCCCCTCTCTCAATGATTCTTGAGCCTTGAGAGGCAGAAGTTTGATACAGGTGTCCTATTAAGGGATAAGAACTCTGAAGCCTCTTATTTTCTGCATGTTGGCCGATTGTGTGTTTCTGTGTTAAAAATCACCACTTGCTGCATATAAAGCCTCTCTGCTGAGAGCTGAGAGACGCATTGATCTATTAGTATAACACAAAGTCATTAGGAGTCAGTTCAATACTGTTTAGATTTAGCAAACTAATAGTGCTAGGCTTGCCTCTATAGCGAGTGATTTGTCTAGCCTCAAGTTCCTAGGCCTGATATCAATGTTTGGTATGGGCTACACCTTATGAAGTAGACCTTAAGTCCAATTAGGAAGTGGCTGGTTACTCCCACAATATTTTTGCAACAATTATGCCACAGGTCATATCTTGTCAATCCAGTTGTTGCTGAAGCACACAGGATTCACAAATATAATCAAGCATAGCACCTTCCAGGACTATGAAAACTAACCACGAGAGATGTGGCTTTGAAATTAGCACCAACTTGATTTCTCCGTACTTGTTCTACAGCTCATATGTGCAGTGTCTTCATCAACAGGGTTTTACCTTCAAGTTCTGGTGGGTTATCAAGGGTAGATGCAATCACCAGTTTTGTTTGAGGGACTATGGTACCCTTGATCAACTCAAAAAAGACAGTTCATTTCTGCAGCGGCTTTTACTTGCTAACTTGTGCTGTATAGTAGGGGCACTGTACCTATGATAAAGTAACTCCTTTAATATCTTTTTATAGTGAATATATCTATGCTTTAAGAAGCTCCTAGAGCGGTAGTTTCCATATGGGTTTCTCTTAAGGCCTTTAGCGTTACTTGCCCCTCCCCCATACTCGCTCCTCTGCTGTGTCCTCCTATTTCTCACCCCATTTAACCTGTCCTACTCTATTATTACACTTTCCACTTTATGTCACTGCTTTCTACCTCCCATTTCATGAAGAACCCCCACCCCCAAGCCCTGATGGTTGTTTATTAGTTTCCCAACCTCTCTGGATTTTCAAATTGAAAAATGTGTATCTAAGAGTTCAAAGCTATCATCCAGACAGGAAAGAGATCATGAGACATCTATCTTTTGGGGTTCGGTTTACTTCAGTCAGGTTGATAGTTTTCCAGCATAAATCATTTACATGTGAAATTCATATT
>NW_008341810.1:6127494-6137789 GCF_000622305.1 Nannospalax galili | reverse complement strand
ACACCTTCTTTATTGATTCATCCATCAGTTGATGGCCATCTAGTTTGTTTCAAATTCCTGGCTATTATGAAAAGGGCAGCACTGAACACTAGTGAACAGATATCTCTGTATTAGGATACAGTCTTTTGAGTATCTGCCCAAAAGTGGTATGGCTAGGAAATATGGTAAATTGATTTCTGGCTTTTGGAAAAATCTCTACATTAATTTCCATAGTGGCTGAACCAGTGTGCATTCCTACCAGCAATGCATAATAGTTTCCCCTTCCCCACACCCTCACAAGCATTTTGTTTGTTGTTATTTTTTGCTTTGGTTTGATTTGGTTTTGCATCTTAACCATTCTGAGTTGGCTAAGATGAAATCTTAGAGTGTTTTTAATATGCATCTCCCTGATCACTAAAGATTTTGGACATTTAAGTGTTTTTCAACCGTTTGCATTTCATCGTTTGAGCAGTCCCTGTTCAGCTTCCTGCCCCAGTTCCTAATAAGGTTGTTTGATTTTTTTCAATATTTAATCATTTGAGTTCTACTACATCTTGAAGCTAAGCAGAGGTATGGTTGAAAAAGATGTTTTCCCAGTCTGTAGTTTGCTTCTCCACTCAGATGATGGTGTCCTTTTCTAAACTGATTCTTTGTTCTGTTTTCTTCATTTCTATTTCATTAATGAAGATGTTGGTTTTATTTATATTTTCCTGTCTACTTTTTTAGATGTTGTTTGTTTTTTGTTTTCCAAGGGATTCAATAGCATCATTAACTTATATCAGATATTTTTAATTTTCTGGTAT
Organism: Nannospalax galili; assembly: GCF_000622305.1. Lineage (NCBI taxonomy): Eukaryota > Metazoa > Chordata > Mammalia > Rodentia > Spalacidae > Nannospalax > Nannospalax galili. The sequence goes on along the minus strand of NW_008341810.1, from coordinate 6,137,007 downwards.
AGGAAGTTCATGCTATAAATTTTCCACTTAGGACTGCCTTCATAGTATCCCAAAGGATTTGTTATGCTGTGTTTTCATTTTCATTCAATTCTAGGATTATTTTTTTACTTTCTTATTTGATTTCCCCCTTGATCCCATTTTCATTCAGTAGCATACTGTTCCATTTCCATGAGGGTTTGGGGTTTTTTTTTTTTCCTTTTTTTTTTTTTTTCATTTTTATTGTTGTTGCTACCTAGCTTCATTCTTTTGTGGGCAGATAGAACACAGGGTGATATTTCCATTCTCCTACATTTGTGGAGACTCACTTTGGCACTAATATGTGGGCAATTTTGCAAAAAGTTCCTTGTGCTGCTGAGAAGAAAGTGGATTCTTTGGTGTTTGGGTAAAATGTTCTGTAGATGTCTGTTGTGTATATTTGAGTTATTGCATAATTTAATTCCAGGAATTCTATTTCTCAATTGAATCATAATTTCATATTTTGAATTGTCTTAGTTATTTCATTCAACTGTGTTTTCAAGGTCTTAATTAGATCTTTTATTCATATCCTCTTTGAGTTTCTTAAATGTATTTATAATTGCTATTTGAAGTTATTATTTTGTGTGTCCATCAGTTTGCCATTCTCAGGAACATGATGGGGTGCTAGTTTCTGTATTAGATATTTTATCTTGGTTTTTCATGCTGTTTGTATTTTCTCAGTGAGATCTATGTATCTGAACTTGTGTTGTTGGTGGTGTTCCTGCGTTTGGGTAAGTGATTTCATTTTTGTTGTATGGTTGTTTAAATCCTCATTTCTCCAACTTCTCAGATCATGGACCAGATGAATATTGCTTAGCATTCAGTTTGGAGGCCACTTAATGTTGATGTGAAAGTGGGGTGTCAGAAGTGGTCTCCCTTAACCTAGGGATAAGTGCTACTTTTGAGTCGAGGTTCTGTGGGTGACTGCTCATGATCCGGGAGCAGCAGAATAGACTGGGTGGTCGCTAGGTGAACAGGTTGGATAATAGATCAGGCTTGGAGAGCTCAGAGATCTGAAAACACAAAGATTCTAGCAACCCAAGCAGATCTGAGACCTGAGATGGTCTGATGCAGAAAGGTATGGGAAAGGGAAATCACCATGGCAGGCCTGGGAAAGCTGGCAGATCTGAGGGTGCACAAAGGTCCTAGCAGAGCTAAGATGGTAAGATACAGGGAAGTGTGGGAAAGAGAGTTCATCAGTGGCCGGATTGGAAAGCTCACAGATCAGGAAGTATGCAAGGTCCTAACAGAACTGAGATGAGATCCCTATTAAATTTTTGTTAGAATGTTACAGTAGAGACAGAAGTGTATCCCAAATGTTTCCTGAAATCCTATATGCAGGTTTGTTGGATAGGCTCGTCCTCGGAATGACCAGCAGCAGATGGATGTCTTCTTCTCTAGCTTACCCCCAACCCCCAGGCTTACTTCAAACTGGTTGGACCCTAAGACTCTCCATAGGAAGGGAGGGGCAGAGGGAGACAGTCACCCCTCCCATCCAATTATTCACTTTTAACTGCATGAGTGGGAGTGACTAACGATAGACACATTAGAAGTGAAAGAGGAAGAGGGTGTTTCACAATCTTGGGCCTGCAGCCACAGATCTGCAAAGCACAGCTGAAATGTAGGAGAAAAGAAAAACAGCCCAAGGGTGTCCACACCTTTGTAAGCAACCTCTCATTGCCATCATATGCTCTGTTACTAAGCCCAATAAATATTTGTATTCCCTAAACTGTAGTTTGGAGGAACATTTTCCCAGTTTGTCATAAGGATAGTGGGAGGAGGAAGCCACATATGCCCCCCAGCAGTAAATTTGACTTATGAAGTTATTAAACTAGCCTCATCTCTCAAACTTTAGAAAGTGTTTAGCTTGAAGATCTACAACCAAACCAGTTCATAGTTAGGAAAGTGGAGGAACAAAGTTGATGTTTTTAAACTGTAGAATATAAAACTTCATAGAGAAAAATTAACCAAATCATATAGAATCAAATCAGTTAATATAGTATGCGTCTGTGTGTGTGTGAGAGAGAGAGAGAGAGAGAGAGAGAGAGAGAGAGAGAAATATGTGTAAGTACATAACACATATGGACCTGAGGTTAAGATAGAATGACCAGACTCTTGTTCCTAGGACATCGTAACTATATAAAATATTATCTTTGTCAAAACAATTTAGACATCCAGAGCAATTATCTCAATTTAATAGTATATTGTACCCTAGTTTTTAGATGATCAAATATAACACCAAGTAGTTGAAATAACTTCCTCCTAAACCAGTCAATATCATTATGAATCATAAACTAATATCTGCTTTTTTGTTGTTGTTGCCTTACCCAAAGGATTTTTGGAAATGAATTCAAAATTTACAGCAACTATATTAAATGCAAAAAGCACATATTCATCATCAAAGAAGTAAACTCAGAGCTGGTCTCCAGTAACTTTTGAACATTGGTTGTTTCATAATTTCTTTGACAAGCTCCATTCATAACCCAGAGGTCCCGTTGCATTCAGTTATTTCAGTAGAATATCCAAATGTTCGTTTACCTTTCAAAACTTTTCTATATCATGTGCTGGTGAGATAGTTCAACCTGAGTTCAGTCACTGGATCTCACAGCAGAATAAAAGCCCAACTCCCCGAAACTGCCCACTGACCTCCAGAAATACAAAGTAACACACATGTGCCCATACTCATACACACAGCACATACATACACACTAATAATAATGATAATGATAATTGAGTTTTTAAAAATCTAGACTTTACAGAGATTAACGAAATAAGGATAATAGATGCTCAAAGTGTAAGAAAAGTTCTTAGAGGCAAGTCAGGATTGCATAAAATTGTCATTTCTGGACAATGGTCACTTACCTACTTTTGATAATATGTAGAAATTCTCATCAAGTTGAAATTTCTAGGTTACAGGGGAAATAAACACTTTTTTTGCACTCGTTAGGTCAGAGAGAACCAGAAATAAAATTCATCTTTAGCAATGTCAGAACAGTCATGCCAAATTTTGTAGCAGATTATCTTATTTCTTGACCACAACTGATGCTCCCATACTGGTCTTCAAGTGTTCCTCTTCTTTTGATCTCAGTATCAGGCTGAGCCCATCCCATCACCCACTGCATCCTTTCAACTCCTACTGCCTCCTCTTCAACATATTTTCTCATTATGATGACTGCAATAAAACTGATGGTGATTCCACTCCAGCTAAATTCTTTTTACAACAGACAGTACATGTCTACTTCTCACCACTGCACAATGTAAATTCCGTACTTTCACACACTTGCAAAACATTTCCATCTGTTTCTCAAGATCTCTAAATCCTTATCTACTCTAAACTCTCGTCAAGACACCACCAAGCCAATAGGTAGCAGTAACACTCCAAAGACACAGTAGACCATTAATCTACTACCATACTGACTTAGCTTTATAAAAGAACACAGGCTAAGTAACTTACCATTTCCTGTCAATTTGTGAGATTCAGCAGCTATCTGTAAACAACTTTTACTCCATCTTCTCTCACTCAAATCTCACATAAATAAATATACGCATACCAGGGATGAAGTCTAGGGAGGGGGTGTGCTGCTCACCTGGACAAAGAGATGCTGTGACTTAATTTTCATCTGTTTTCTTTTATTTTAGTTATATAGAATCAAGGTCTTTAAGCCAACATAGAGCCTTGTCAAATTATATGTAGGGTCCCACACATCAGATGTTGTATAATAAGCAAGACTAACAAGAGTGTCACCTACGCCCTAAATGTCATTATCATTTATTTATTGTAATGCTAACATTTCTATGGAAATTGTGCCGTGACAGGAAGTTCAAAGATCATCTTTCTAGGCAAGTCTCAGATAATGGAGGCCCCAAGCTTGACAGCAAATGTTCACACATGGAAACAAGCTCTCCTTCCTTTATTACATTGTCTATGATGTTTACTTGATAGTCAATCACACAAAGAATTCTTATACTGTAGTATTATTATTGCCAATATCTTTTACTTTTTCTATTGTATTATAGATATTGGATAATAATTACATTTGAAATTACTGTTTATTGTTGTACTTTGTTCTTCTAACCTTTGAAAATGTGCCTTGCTTGTTTTTTCCTCCTGTAGTCACTACATAGATAAAATATTTGGACCCTGCTTGTGTTATCTTAGTTCCAGATACTTTATTTTCTGTGATTTTGCTCTAACCCTAAGAAAAGCATTTTCATGCATTCTCAGATTTTGTATGCAAGCAACTACCTACTACCTGGCTGTCCATAGCAATATGACCATGCTTCACCTGCTAAGTTAACAGTAGATTTGTGATAATAGAGAACGAAATAATACAACTTTATGCAAACAGATCTAAAGTGATGGACGTTTTTATACAAATATTTTGTAAGCAAATGAAAAATAGAGGGACTAGAATACGTTAAAACCACAAGAAACAAACTCAGTTTTATGTGTTCAAAAACAAATATTTTTATGCAAAAAAGGCTTTGATGTTGCCTCCAGAAGTACTGTATCCACAGGAACAACTTTTATCAGATATAATACCAGACATGAAGAAAGTACAAATTCTCTTTTTTACATATTATCACTTAACTTCTTTAACAAGAGTACAGAAAGAATTCTTATCTCTCTTTTACAGATGAGGAAGGGGAATAAAAAGGTTCATTCACCATTCTTTGAATGAAATAGTAACCCTGGAAATAAAACACAATCCTATCAGAAACCCTTCTCTGCAAGTTTAGGATTCTACTCACTTAAATTCATAGATGATTATTCTGCATAAAAGAGGAACAAAGGATCTCACAAGGAAAACATCTGAGTTTTTTTTGAAGACTGTATGACAGAAAGAAGGTAAAGAATGCACCCAATTTTTGGATATTTTCCAACCACTGGGTTAAAAGAAGTTGAGTCTGTCAGTCAGGCAGGGTATTTGGCTCTAGTGTGAGAACTAACTAAACGAAACTTTGAATCAAAAGAAACAATAAATGACGGCTAATCAAGAGGATAGGATGGGCAAAATCAATACAACCCTGATGTATTGCCAGAAAACAACTTTAGATCTATAGCCAATAAACTTGCACAGCCTTGCTACAGTACCTAGAAAGCAATAGCTATAGGGAGGCAATTCACTCTGCAAATCATTGGAGAAATATGGCTCCTTTGAAATAGAGTAGAAGGTGCATTATTGCTACCAATTTTGGATTCAAAGGCATTCCCTCAAAAACCACTTTTGTGCTTGTTACACCACAGGCACTAGCTAAGGAATGAACAGAAAAGAATAGTCACTGTCCCTCCATGAACTGGTTTTCACTCTCAAGAGAAAACTGAAAATTATGAGATAGATATAAGAAAGGAATGTTGGGCTCTTGCATGAGTTACTATGTGAAACACAAAATATATATTTAATTAGACTTTAAGAGCTAAGGTGTATAGCCAAGAAAATTCGTACTGGAGATGATAACTGTGCAACTGGATTTTACAGGTTAGTACTGTTTAGTTAGGTAGAGAAGGAATGGAAGCTGGCAAGGTGGAACTGCAGAACGCAATATCGTTAACATCGGAGAACCCCAGGTAAAGAATTACTGGACATAAATACCAGGGCATGGGAACTGGGTAGTGGCTCAACTGGTGAAGACCATGACCTCTTTTCCAGTGGGTATCTCTTGAAGTTAGGAAAGTGGCGTGAGGTGATGAACATCTGTAAAAAGAGGCAAAATTGGATTTTAAAAATTATTCAATCTTAGGAAGATGAGCTCTTCCTCACCCAATGGTGATCAGCTGCCAGTGTTTCGTCACCTAAGACTGGGGTCTTCTGTTCATTTCCCCAGTTCTATGCTGGGTTTTTTGTCAATTTTACATGACTTTCTAAAGTAGTGAATTAGATCTAAATTCCTTGTATCTGGGGCAATGTCTCTATCATCCTGTTCCTCTCTAGTTCTCTTCTTAGAAATTTTAAATTATAAAATCTCTACTCTGAGTTTGGAACTGTGCTCAGCATCAGAAAATTATTGGCCACTGTATCCAAGAATTCTGTGGCATAAATAGAAATAAATATATGTAAGAATTAAGTCAGCATGGTAAACTCTGGAATAGGACAGGAGAGCATAGATATGGAGGGACAGCCTCTTTGCCCAGGTAAGAAAAAGTTGCAAGAAAGTGTAGCAGTCAGACTGAGCCTCATACTACATTTCTTCTGTTTTTAGAGACAGGATCTCACTCTTACCAAGACTGGCTATGAACTCCTGGACTCAAGCAATCCTGCTGCCTCATTCTCCTAAGGACCAGGGACCACAGGCATGTTCTACTGTGCCCAGCTGCTATTTCAGTACTTAACAGTAATTGAACACTTTTTTGTCTAAACACAGATGCTTTTGGAAACAATCCCACTAAAACCTCACCTTTTTAATCCTCTACCACCCATCTTCATATGTTAGGAAAGAATTTTGGCAAAGGTCACTCAGGTCTAAGAGACAGAACTGGGATGTTAATTTTAATATCTCTTTGAAAGAAGAGTTGACATTTTTCAAAGATCATGGAGAAGGGACAGAGACGGTGGAAGTCCATGCTGTCACTGAGCTCCTTGGACTACTCTGTGTGGCCTGCTCCTTTCCCTCCAAAATAGCATTGTTTTGTTTCCATTCAAGGCTAAAAGGTCTGTAGCTGACACTGACAAGAGACTCAGTGGTGAAGCTGCTGCCCTTTTAAGAGCAGATACAGGCCAACATAGCATTTGCTTTGCCAAATAAACCTCACCTCATTATTCCTGTATCCTTATTCTCTTCGTGTACCATTTAAGAACATTTTATTTTATTTGTTATCTTAAATATTATTTGTGAGATAAGATATAAAAGAAATTTTTTTTTATTTTAATTTAACCTTCACAGCTAAATGAAAGCTTGTGAAATTTAGGACGACCAGATAGACTGAACGAAGTAAGTGGTCATCCTGCTATTTCCTCCTGCCTTTCTTATATTTATTACATTGTAGAAACACAATGAATGTTATAGAGAATAAATTTTATCAATATTTAAACTGTCACTAGGAAACCACTATAACTTTTATATTAAATGCAGTCTTATGAATATAAAATCTGCTACAAAGGACAAGGCAGGGCAGACAAACTGGAAACAAGCAATGCCCACGCAATTCCCATGTCATAACAGCCTAAATGGAATTTCTGCTACCAGAATAACCCTTATTCTCATCAAAACATCTAAGACAGTGACACAGCACAGCACAGGCCCTTGAAAACAGCATTCCTTTCTTTCCTTCTTAGAGTTTGCATGTGATTTACAAGTTTCCAAATTTACAGTCACAAACATGAAATAAGCAGGAGGTCTGAAAATGCTATGTAATCTTTTGGCCCCTCTGTGTGAGTAAAGGGACAGAAATCCCTAGTGACAGGTTACTGAGAAGCAGCAGTCAGCGAGATGCTACTAAAAGATCTGCAAAGTAACAGTTTGTTCTAGTAAGAAAGATCAGATTCAAAGAAAGCAACCTTGAAATACAGTTGCTTCATCTAGAATTATGTGTGTTAACTCTGCTGAGTCTTTGTTTAAAAATTTCATTGTTTTTAAATGTCTCGCCTTTTTGCTTGATGGGAAATGTAGATCTTTTGGAAAATAGCTCTATGGAATATATTCATCAAACTGCAACCAGATTTTACTTGTCAGAGATCATACTACTTGCTGACTGTAAAAAGAAAAATAAATAAAATCATGGTTCCTAATCTAACAGATGTCATAGATTATAAGCAGCTGGATAGCTAATAAATACTAAGATACACAAAAGATTAAAATTCAAGTTTGAGCCCCTAAGGCAGCAACAGATGGTAAGGGAACATCAAGGTAAACTTCAAAGATATAGTTTAGCCTGAACCTAGAAAAATGAGCTTTTCCTACTTCGTTAATAAAATATAATAATCTGTGCAATTTAATCTCTAAGCTTTTTAAGTGCAAAAGGCTCAAGTTATGACAAGGATAGTAGCCAGCGAGCTTACTTAGCTTACTTCTTTGACAGCATACGCTTTCATAAAAATGAGGATGGAGGCTCCTGTGTAAACACAGGAATCTGGCAGTGTTTGATTCCTTCAACTCTATTCATACATCCATGGAGTAAGAATGCAAAGTGACCTTGGTATGAACAGAGAGCTGCAGGGAACATGTAGCCTTCCCTGGAAGAAGAGAGAGATGTCAGGCAGACTGTTCTTTTCAAATGTCTGTATGATCACATCAGTGCTTAAAACCCTTAGCTTCAGACTCTTGAAACTCGAGTAACTCCCAACTCTAAAGGGGCTGCAGCCTAGGCCCTGACTGCTCCTGTGATCTTCTACACCTCTCTCCTTTGCCTGGCACTGCTGCCACAGCCACCTGTCTACTCACACGTTAGAAGCCTGCTCTAACCTGTGGTCATGTGCACTTGCTGTTTGCTCTCCAAGCAAACCTCTGGCTCCTAAACTTCATTCAGCTAGCTTATCACTTTTCAAGATATGGTCAATGCCACCTGTTCAAACTCCTTCCAACATCTCTGACCTATCAATCTCAAACAAGCTAGAGTGCAGTGTTTGTTAATGTAAAGTAGGCCCTTTTCCTGATCATTTTAAAACTTTAAATGACACATCTCACCTGTGTGGTTATTAAACTAGCCAAAGTTTCCAGTGATTCAAATCCATGAAATAAAAGTGAAGAATTTCAGTTTTATTACATCTCACACTTAAATGACTTGAATGAGCCTGACTTTTCTGCTAGGTACCTATGGCCAAAGGGACTCCCAGATAGTAACCCAGCATAGAACTGGAAAAATGAACAGGAGACCCCAATCTTTTCTAAAGGAATATTGACAACTGATTGCTGCTAGATGAAGAACAGCTGACCCTCCTAAATTCACCAGAAGAGCAAGTAGTGGGGAATGGCTGGGGGTGCTAACAACACAGCAGACAGTAGAAGGAATATCAGTGTATAAAGGCTCTAGTGAGGGTAGGGAGGCTATGGGAGGGTGCCATCTGGGAAGTGGGTATATAGTTGAATAAGATGGTTTGAGATGTTTTGTGTGAGACACACACACACACAAAATCAACAAATTTAAAAAATATATTTGAGGAGGAAGCATGGAAATTTACATCATGCTAATTAGTAGAGGTGATAAACATTACAGGTGATAAACATTACATTGAAATCTACCTGATGACTTTATAGACATACACAGGTGCCAAGGATCCAAGTGCAACCAATTATGACTAGCAATAATCAGATACATACAGATTAGAGATGCATGCACCAACATCTCAGTGTTAGTAGCAAAAAAAGTGAGTCTTTCTGCAAGAAATAATATATTCTAAAATGAAATGGAGATTTTTTTGAAAGGTTAAAAACTCATTCAATTTTACATCTTACTGGGCTTATACTGAGTTCAATATTGTATAACTGTATTAGCTCAACTGTGAAACTAAAAATTTACAGCCACTTTTGAAAGAGATGTATCTTTGCTCTGGAAATTGTTAT
>NW_008341810.1:6126071-6126866 GCF_000622305.1 Nannospalax galili | reverse complement strand
CACAGAGGTGAATTTATTTACCAGAGAAAATGTATTTGCAAAGTATGTGAGGAAAATGCAAGGTGAATGCTACAAAAGTCATGCACAAAGATCACTGTGGTGAGGCGGTCAGCTGATTACAAAATACATTCAATGACTCAGTTACTTTGAAGTGGAGATAGAGGCAGAGTGAGCATGCCATAGTTACTAATCCTTTGCTGTGATAAAATATCCAAATTCCTCTCGCTCACCCCCACCCTGTCCCCTGCCTGCCTTGGACCAAGGTAGGCCCCAATTCCTCCATCTCAGATCCCTGGACTCGCTGCCTAACCCAGACTAGCTAAATACCAGACTACAGATTAGAAGTCTCTCCTCAGGCAGTCCCCCGAATGCCATCTTTCCTGGCTCCTGATCAGCAGGACAAACTTGCCCAGGACAAACCCTTTGGTAAGTAGATCCCATTGTACCTCTATTCCTCCACCTCCAATTCCTCCACCTCAGATCTCTGGATGAGATTCCTAATCCTGACTAGCTAAACTCTATAGCATAGACTCCCCTGGCTCCTGATCTGTCAGACACAGACCAGCCCTCCTACTATCCTGCCCAGTCTACCTACTACCTTGTCCCATCATCCATTCAGACCAGTCTACTACCTGACAAGAACCTGAAACACATACTAATTTATTTTCCATATACGAACAAAAAGCAACCAAGCTACATAACCAATATAAACCGAACCAAAATTAAGTTAAACAAAAGCAGAATAGAAGTTTCTACTGGACAGGCAACAACAAGTACATCCATATGGCCAAAGGT
>NW_008341810.1:6124816-6125857 GCF_000622305.1 Nannospalax galili | reverse complement strand
CTACAAAAGTGCACTACAATGAGAACCACCGTGTGGAACCCCAGGATACAGAATTTAAAAGAACAAGCATAAACACGATCAAAGAACTTAAAGAACTCAAAGAATAAAGGAATAAACTTGTGATGGAAGTCCAAGAATATACAAATATGTGGCTTAATGAAATATCAAAAACAATTCATGACTTGAATGAGGTAGAAATAGGAAGAAAATTCAAATGGAAATGAACACAGGTTTGAAAAACTCAATAAATTAGCAACCATAGGAGAGAGTCTCACAAGTAAAATGAATGAAATGGAAAACAGAATATCAAGACTGGTTGATAAAGTTGAATATCTGCACTCCTTAAGCAAGGACTATGTAAAATTCAAAAAGAACAAGGGAATGGAATACTCAGGAAATGTGGGACAATATGAAAAGGCCAAAGTAACAAATTATAGGTATACAGGAAGGAGAAGAATCTCAGATGAATGGCACTAAGCAGATCTTCAAGAGAATAATAGAAGGAAACTTCCATAAATTAAGGAAAGACTTACCTATAGAGTTTCAAGAAGCATACGGAACACCAATTACACATGACCAGAACAGAAATTCCCCACAGCATATCATAGTAAAACATTAAATGTTCAGAACAAAGAGAGGGTACTGAAAGCTGCTAGAGAAAAACAAGTTACATATAAAGGAAAGCTCATCAGAGTAACAGCTGGCTTCTCAATGAAAACTGTGAAAGCCAGAAGAACCTAGACCAAAGTACTCCCAGTTCTAAAGGGGCATGGATGCCAACCCAGAATTCTTTATCCAGCAAAACTATTTATCATGATCAAAGGGGAATGGAAAATTTCTCATGACACGAATAGACTGAAAGAATTCATGTCTACTCCCAGGATAGCCAAAGCAACCCTGAGCACAAAGAGCAATGCTGGAGGATTACTATACCAGATCTCAAAGTATACTACAGAGCCATTGTCATAAAAACAGCATGGTACTGGCACAAAAATAGACACATAGATCAATGGAACATCACTGAAGATCCAACCTGAGTAC
>NW_008341810.1:6107054-6124679 GCF_000622305.1 Nannospalax galili | reverse complement strand
CAGAAAAGTCAACTCCAAATGGATCAAAGACCTCAATGTGAAACTGGAAACCCTGAAACTACTAGAAGAAATCATTGTCAGTAGCTTACAAGATATAGATGTAGGAAAGGATTTTCTAAATTGGACAGAAGTTGCTCAGGAATTAAGGTCAGCAATCAAAAAGTGGGACCTCATTAAACTAAAAAGCTTCTGTACAGCAAAAGAAACAATCAAAAAAGTAAAGAGAAAATCCACAAAGTGAAAAAAAAATCTTTGCCAGTAACACATCTGACAGAGGTACATCACACTAATCCAAACTGAGGGACTTCTCCAAAAGAACTGACTGGTATCAAGGTCATGAAAGAAAGGAAAAACTGAGGGAGAGACATAGACTAGAGAAACCTACAGAGATATGACAGCTACATGCAACATCTCAAAAAGTTTTCAACATCGATAGTAATTAGGGAAATACAAATTAAAACCACACTAAGGTATCACCTTGCCCCAGACTGGCTAGGATCAAGAGAACAAATGATACCAAATGCTGGGGAGGATGTGGAGAAAGGGGAACGCTCATTCACTGCTGGTAGGATTGCAAACTCGTGCAGCCTCTATGGAAAACACTGTGGAGCACTCTTAAAAAACTAAAAATGAACCTACAAAGGGGAACGCTCATTCACTGCTGGTAGGATTGCAAACTCGTGCAGCCTCTGTGGAAAACACTGTGGAGCACTCTTAAAAAACTAAAAATGAACCTATTATACGACCCCATTATACCACTCCTTGGCATATACCCAAAGGACTCATCCTATTGTAGAGATATTTGTACAACCATGTTTGTTGCTGCTCTTTTCACAATGGTTAAGAGATGGAAGCAACCTAAGTGTCCCTCAGCTCATGAGTAGTTAACAAAAATGTGGTATATTTACACAATGGAGTTCTAGTTAGCAGTAAAGAAAGATGAAATAATGAAATTTGCAGGTAAATGGATGGATCTAGAAACTGTTATACTAAGTGAAGTAACACAGACTCAGAAAAACAAATGATGTATGTTCTCCCTCATCCTCATATGTGACTCCTAGCACAAATCCTTTTAAATTCCAGATCCTTTTAATAAGATGATGCTATACAGCAGTCCCTTCTGTATGAAATAACTACCATCATCATGACTTCAGCTATGAACACTAAACATAGTCAACAACAATTAGGCTTGTTGATGGTTGAACTCATTCATTAAAGGAGCACCAAGCAAGGTCACTGGACCCTCACTTGAGTATCCGGCCACTCTTCCCAGCCAACTAGTCCAGCCTTGGAAGACAAAAGCCAAAGGAGGAAGAACCCAATAGAGGGATGCTTTTGGAAGCCCTTGTCAAGAAACTCCAATGGACTCTCATATGAACATTTGAAAATTGCCCTGTTCTGTCTTTTTACTAGTTCCCTGTCTAGAACTTGTAATGCTAATTACTCTTGCCTTTACTTCTCCTTAACATCACCTATTCATGACCCAAGGACTTTCTTTTCCTCCTAGAGACAAGAGTTATGCAATTTGGGGTCTTTTAGATAGACCCACTGAAGGAGTAATCCAATTTCCTCAACCTGTGTCCTTGTTCAGCATGAAAGAAGCCAGTGCAGTCTGCATCCCTATTCCCTATTGGCAATTTGAATAACCCCTTCAGAGGATGGCATGATAAGAATAGGAGGTAGGAATTGGTCTTGGCTAAAAGTCAAAATGTCCTTGTGACTGTTAGCAACATACCTCTTCAGAGGGGGGAATGTTAGAGTACCCAAAAGCCCCATAAAAATAAGTAAATGAAAGAAGAAAAAAAAAGAAAGAAAAAAGTGATGTGGTCAAAGGGGTAATGTTGGAGGGGAGGGAGTGGGCATGGATTTTATCAAAATATCTTATACGCATGTATGAAATTCTCAATAAAGTTTTTGTAAAAGTTAAAAAAATAAAAATAATAAAATAAACATGAAAAAAAGAATTCATGTCTACTAAACCAGTCCTACAGAGAACACTCGAAACAATACAAAGGACCAAAGAAAGGAATAAATATGCAGAAGAGCCTACAGACAGAAAACAAAGGTATAATAATGAAAACACAAAAAAGGGACTAAAACACAAAGAAATTAAAATGACAGTATCCAATATGCATTTTTTTAATAATAACCAGAATTGTCAATGACCTCAAACCCCGTCAAAGGACAAAAACTAATGGAATGGATCAAGAAAAAAATCCATCTTTTTGTTGTCTTCAAGAAACTCAGCTTTCCTTCAAGGATAAACACTGCTTTAGGAAAAAAATATTCTAAGCAAATAGCTCTAAGAATCAAGCAGTATTGTAATTCAAATATCTGAGAAAATTTACTTTAAATTAAAACTAATCAGAAGTGATAAGAGGATTACTTCATTCTAATCAGATGAACAATTGACCAAGAAGAATCATGAACATATATGTACCAAGCTCTGGAAAACACAGTTTCATACAAACAGTACTCCAGGACTATAAAACAGAGATTAACCCAAACTCAGTAATAGTAGGTGACTTTCATACCCCACTATCTTCAATAGACAGATCAATTGGACAAAACTAAAAAGATTAATATCTGAACTAAATGGTATCTCACATGAAATAGACCCAACAGACATCTACAGAATATTCCACCCAAGCAAAAAGAAAACCCTTTCAGAAGGGCCATGCAAGTGTCTCTAAAACTGACCACATTCTGAGACACAAAACAAATCTCAACAAACACAAAAACAATTGAAAAAATCGCATGCATTTTATCAGACCACAGTGCAATAAAGCTTATAATCAACAGCAAAAGAAGTTCTAATGACAAATTCATGGAGATTAAACAACATAATTCTGAATAATGAATGTGTTGAAGAAGAAATTAGGAAAGAAAAAGAAGTGCGCCTGAAACTAAGTGAAAATCAGAATACAACACAACAAAACCTCTGGAACATCTTAAAAGCAGTCAGAATCAAAGATCTCGACATAAAACCTGAAACTCAGAAACTGCTAGAAGAAAACATAGGCTGTACCCTCCAAGACATATGTGTAGGAAAGGATTTTCTAATCAGACACCAGCTCCTCAGGCATTAAGGTCAACAATCAATAAGTGGGACCTCATCAAACTACAAACCTTCTGTCCAGCAAAAGAAACAAGCAAGGAAGTAAAGAGCAAATACACTGAGTGGGAGAAAACTTTTACCAGCTACACATCTGACAAAGGATTAACATTCAGAATATACAAAGAACTCAAAAAAAAAACAAAGAAACAAGAAATAAACAACCCAATAAGAAGATTGGCTATAGACCTGAACAGAGAGTTCTCAAACTAAAAAATAAAAATGGCTAAGAAGCACCTTAAAAAGTGCTCAACAGCCTTAGTAATTAGAGAAATGCAGATAAAAAACCACTTTAAGATTCTTTCTTACCCCAGTCAGACTGACTCAAGAGAATGAAAGATTTCAAATTCTGGAGAGGATGTGGAGAAAGAAGCAGCAGCTCATTCACTGCTGGTGGAAATGCAAACTCATACCTGTACATCCATGTTTGTTGCTGCTCTTTTCAGAATAGCTAAGAGATGGAAACCTAAAGGCCCCTCAACTGACAAATGGATAACGAAAATGTGGCACATTTACACCATGGAGTTCTACACAACCGTAAGAAAAAATGAAATGAAATTTGCAGGTAAATGGATGGCACTAGAGAGTGTTATACTAAGTGAAGTGACACAAATGCAGAGAAGCAAGTGACATATGTTCTCCCTCATTTGCAGACTATAGCACTATATATGAGTATATATGGATCTTCTGATATAACACAAGGAGCCAGAAAAATGGAAAGAATACCCAGAGAAAAAGGGGAAAGGGAATCTGAAAGAGGTAGATAGTAAGGAACAGATGTTATGGGGAGGATAGGAAAAGTGAGAGTATTAAGCAGGGAGAAGAGGAGGGAGGGACATGAAAGGGGCTAAGGTATGGGAGGAGATTCAAAGAGGGAGATGGTGGGACCTAAGTGTTATTGGGAGGAGGGTGGGGATAATGGGTATGCTGGGACTTGGGAGGGAAGAGGGAGGACAAATGGGAGGAATAAGAGTAGAGATTAATGAATCCTGGGGGCTTGGAAACCCAGAGGGAAATGCAATGACCCCCAAACCCCATGAGAAATGCCCATATAGTGTCTAAACATTAGTGCGTATGTATACATGGGAACTGCTTGGTGAGGAACACATGCCAGACAGAAGAGACTTCCCTTTGAGTGGTTGGTGAGGGTGGTCCAGGAGACTCCCAAAATAACACAAGTTATTGCCAAACCTCTTGGTTATCTCCCAGAACTAGTAGATAAGATCTTACTGTTGAAGAAAGGACATGCTTCAGATACAGGACTTAGAGCAATGAAGTTGGAACTGACCTGGATGCCTTCTATCTGAAGTTTAGTTATCATAATGCTATATGATAATATGCATACTGTCAAGGGAGAAAAACAATGATCCAACCCAGCCCTAAAGCCTAATAATCATAATGATGAGCATAACAAACTACCTCTATTGGTGCAGTAGTGGCACTGTTATCTGGGGAGGGCAATTAACATCTATCTAATTGGCCTTGAAGCCCTCTCAATGAGAGTGAACTCATGGGTGGCACTGTAAACTCAGCCAAATACACATGGCAGGATAGAACATAGATCCTAGAGAAAATCCTATCTCTCATATCTCTAGACAAATGAAATTTTTTAACATATGCTAAATATGGATCCTTATAATTTTAGACAAGTATACTATATACCATTCATCAAAGAAATTTCTTTTTGCAACAGATAGAGGCTACTACAGAATTCCAGAACTGGTCAGACACAGAGAATATATGTCTGAGAGATGCCAAGTACTAGGTGACATATCTACCGTTGAATGTGTACACCTAAGGCTCATGGAACATAACGGAACAAGGAGTAGAGAGAAAACTAATGCATCCCTCAATTCTCACCAGTAAAGCTTCCTTATACAACAGAGTATGATACACACAGAAGGCCACAACTGACCAAGTTTTAAATAAGAGACTGCAGAACTTTATCCTTGGATGGGACTCCTATATTGAACCTCACCCACCCATGACTCAGGGACCATTGTGGAAGACTGGATAGAAAGATTATAAGAGCTGGTTCATGAACACAGGGAAGCAGAGGTTTTCAGGCCACTGGAGGATTGCACATCTAAACTTGTGGCAATGGTGGCATCGAGCACAGGACTAATGCCAACTCAATTAAATAAGGGCCCAGAGGAGAAGAGAGAAATGGGTGGCAGGACAGTCCTGACTTGAGAACTATTGGAGACTGATTGATGCCAGATGAGGGAGAGTATGCCTTACATATGATCTCTAGATGGGCTGACTAGAATCCAGTGGATGAATTTTCACTGAAGGACATCTGGGTACAAGTGCTTAACTGAATGAGACTTAATTTGTATGTGAAATACATGAGCTCTGATGGGGGCATTGGGGAGGCATGGATGGTGAAGGGGGTCTAAATTTGATTAAGAATTGTTGTATAAAATTACAAATCCTCAATAAAAATTTTTTTTAAATATCCAGACAACATCAACCTGATGAAGGAAGGGTTTATTTTGACTTAGAATTTCAGAGGGATACAGTCTTTAATAACAGTGAAGACGCGATGTTAACTGAATGGTCACATGACATTCACACTCAAAAAGGAAAGAGCATCGCTTGCTTTGTAGCTCTGCTCACTTTCTCCATTTTAACCAGGGAATGGTCTGACTCACAATTAAGATGCTGGAGCTTATCACCTAACATAATCATGATAATTCTTCACAGTAATTCTCAGAGGGTAACCTTAAGATAATCTCATATTGTGGTGCCAGAAGGACTGCCTTCTAGGTGATTCTAGATTCTGTCAAGTTGACAATTAGCACGAACAATCACACCCTACTTACAAGTGATGTATCTCTTTCTCTAAAGCACATTAAAGTTTTTGCCAACATTTTCTTAATTGAATTTCACTAATATGACATTTGGAATGACAATATTTTTATTAAAAAATGACTTGTCCTATCTGAACACATACAATTGATGGCATACTCTAATTTTCAATGCTGATATATTTGACTGTCTAGATGAGAGGAAAAAGATATTCTTGCTGAATCTACATAAATAACAATGCAACCATGAAAAATAAGGACTTCTAAAATATTTAGCTAAGGTTAGAATGAGTTTGTTAGAGCAATAAATATGACTATTTTCCAAAATATTATTCATGTTTGTCCACAAATATGTTAATTTTAGCTTATATTAAGATGATGCCTAAAAAATGCACTTCAGGATTCAGTAGGACTTCATTTCTGTTTATAATATTGCAGCTTTTGAATCTAGGCTTAGAAATTAAATTGGAAGGACATGTTCTCTTTTTCAGATGTTCTTTTAAAAGGTAATAGAATTTGGGACTAGAGAGATGACACAGCGCTTAAGAACACTGACTGCTCTTGCAGAGGACCCGGGTTCAAATCCCAGCACCCACATGGCAGCTAATAACTGTCCATAACTCCAATTCCAGGGGATCCAACAGCCTCTTCTGTCCTCTGCGGGCATTGCATGACATGGGTACACTTATCTACATGCAGGCATAACACTCATACACATAAAATTAAAATAATAAAAGTTTTTTTAATTAATAGAATTCTAGTGTGATCATTATTAAAGTATTTGCTTTGGTCTCTTGTTATTAAATTTTATTTTGTTAATCTGGCTTTAAGCAGCCTGCTTTTAAAAAGCCATCTGTATCTACATAAATCCTGAAATCACAATTCAGCCCTTGGCACAGGCAATTTTTCATAGTGAAGATGTCAGAATAAACAGATAAACCTCCCTCTGTTAATGTAGTAAAACCTAACAGTACTGTTGCTGTCCTTAATACAACTTGTATCAGAGACAGGAAAATAATAAAACTACTCCATGGAAAAATGGAATGACATAAAAGCCAACAATCCCAAACTACAGGACATTGACTCCTTCTGGTATGAAAAATACAATTTGTGCCATTTGCTGCATGAGTGTCTTGACAAGAGCTGGGATAAATGTGCTCTTTCCTGAAAATAAAATTGCAGTCTTCTTCAATGTCAGAGGAGGCATTCAAAATAGAACAAATAAGCGAATGAGTAAATAAATGAAATAACTCCCATACTCTGTACAGTGTCCTAAATCAATGATCTACCAGGGGAAATGTCACTCTCTTGCTCTTCAAATGACCATTAGAAACTTCCTGGAAGAAATCACTAATTAAATGTTTAAAAGGGATTAGCCAAAAGAAACTATTTGATACAGAAAATGATTATATTTCATCTGAGTCTTTTTATATTTTTTAAAATTCTACTAGCCATATTAAAAATATAAAAAGAATCAGATGAAATTTATTTTTATAATGTTTTAAGTTAATATAGTCAAGTGCTGTATTATATATATAATCAGCATAAAATCTTTATGCTGATTCAAATATTTGAATCAATTACAATGAAGTAGAATTGAACATCCACTTTCTGGTTTTACATTCTCTGTACAGTGTCCTAAATCAATGATCGACCAGGGAAAATGTCACTCTTGTTCTTCAAATGACCATTAGAATCTTCCTGGAAGAAATCACTAACTAAAAGTTTAAAGGTTTAAAGGGGATTAGCCAGAAGAAACTATTTGATACAGAAAGTGATTATATTTAACAATATTGTATTTTGTTATCAAAAACAACTGACAGAATAAATTTTAAATGATCTCCCTGCACAGAAAAGATATTTGAGATGATGGGTAATCTATCTAGGGTCAAATGATATACAACGTATCATTTGTATGAAAACATCATGCACACCTAAATGTTGACTACTAACAGAAAAAAATAAATAAATAAATTTGGGAAACAGCGAAATGATCATTAAATTGATGTATGAAAGAAAATACAAATCCTAAAAGCCTCCACTCTCTAACAATCATGTCTTTCTAAGTCAAGTGAAAAACTGTTCAGAAAACCAAGTGTACTTTAAGAGAGCTAGATCTACAACATAGGTAGAAAAAGGTTTTCATTGCAAACATTTTGTAGTAAATTAAAACTCATATATGAATGGAGCAAAGCCCAGAGGAAGCAAAGTTACCTTCAGGAGATAATATGAATGCAAATGTATGCAGGTTCTAATCTCATTAAACAGACATGTTATAGACAGCTGGCAGGATCAACAGCTACTGATCATTATTGACCCCCTATCACAGAGGCAATACTCCTAGGTCCATCTGGGGAATTTTATTCTTTCTCTCCCTTGGCTAAGAAATTCTCAGTGAGACCATATCCCTGAGTAGTGTGCTCAACTAAACCTAGATGCACTCATTAATTTTTTTCTTTTTGTCATTAAAACTTTAATTATGTGTTAAATGTGGAGTTCTATTCAACTGCAAACTTACCTTCCCACATGGTTTTACCTTCAGAAAGAAACTGGACAGTTTACAAGATTCTACTTTGCAGGATCTTTCGACACTATGCATTGATCTTTGGATGCGGTTAACATGAATCTGTACCCACAGGACACATCCTCTGTTGGGGAACTTGCAAATCAAAGTTTTTGTCACTGCAAGGTGCAGAGCCAGACACCAAGTAACACCAAGTAGCAGGAAATTCATTTTAAGAATGACTATTACCTGTGAATGCTCTGGAGGCCTTTTCTTTGGTAAACTCTCTGAGTTTGTATGATGACTTCCTACAGCAGAGACTTTTCAAAGGGACAAAATGAACACAGAGGAGATGAATATCTGTAATGTAAAGCTCATTTTTTTAAAGGAAAAAAAATGATATTCTAGGAAAATAATCAGAGACCTCTAAGGCGTACCAAAATGTTAATCCACACTCTTACTGCTTAAATGACAAACAGGATAACCTGGCAAGGAGGACATGATTGATTTGTTTGAATTGAGAGTATACTTCTGTATTCTAAATTACTAATTGTCCAGAAAGTTCCTACATTCCATAGAATTACTTGCCAGAAAAAGAAAGAGAAATGAAAAGATATCAATAGAAGATATTTTAAGATTAATCCATTTATACCAGAATGTTATCCTGTCATTTGCTAGAACTATGCTCAAAAATATATGATCAAGCTGCTTCAACGTAAAAGAATCTAAAATCTCAGTGATAATGATATAGTTTTCAATGTTTGTTTTCATTTCATGATCACAGATATAAAACATTAAAGAGTTGACACTGGAGAAAGAAGAGTGTGAGGTGGAAGAGTCACATTCAGTAATGAGAGCATCTGTGCATGTATCACTACTTTTGTCTTTATGGACTTGCAAATTTATGTTTACTTGGTGCTGCTATTTCTCAAATAACGAGGAGGCTTTTTCCCAACAAAATGCATGTTTAATAGAAACCAATATCTGTTTAAAATTTCTTTCAATAAAATCAAAAACATAGTTATTTATAACATGATACAGAAAAGTATTTGTCTTTTTTTAAATCTCAAATTATTGAAATATTAAGTTCAATTGTCTCTGATACACTTGGAATAGTTTATTTGGTTTTCATAAAGTAAATAAATTAAACTGTAGATTGAGTTTTAAATTTTTCATTCTGAATGTGGGATTCTATCTTAAATCTCTCAAGCAGTGTAAAAACCAGTATCTTTTTACCAAAGAAAACATGTGCTTAAAAGCTTATAATACAATGGAGCCTGAAGTATCCTAAGTGCCTTCCAGGCATGGATCCCTAGCTCTGAAACAGAATGCATAGCTGCCCTCAAGATCACCACTGATAAAGTATAAGCATGCAATTCTGTGTTCTCCTTTGGAAATAATGACATTTTTTAGCTGAAACCTAGTGAATAAGAGTTCACTAATAAAGGAATTCCTCTGAAAGTCAGACTCTAAGTAAAGTGCATGTTAGTCTTGCTTGCTACTTTTTATTCTGTGGTAGAATCACAAACTCCAGCTAGTTTCACACAGACTTGCTGATTTTGGGGTAATTCTTATGACCAGATTTCTTCAGAGTTTCTTTCACTGAAGAAAGAGGATAGTGTAAGTTACTGAATAAGGAAAGTAATTTCATTCTGTTCAAACTTCCTGAAGCCATCAGGTCTTCAATGAAACCTTCATTACCAGCAATGGCTTCTCTTTAATTGGCCAACTCCCTGCAAGGTATCCTGGATATGACAGAATACTTACCACTCAGAAAACCAGGGAAGTACTGCAGGAAAATCAGCAAAGAGAACTTTATGGAAAATCAAATTACAAGGCCTGCTTGACCTTGAAGTGTCCTAGAAGATTTTGATGTTATCTCTGAAATAGGAACATCAGAAGAAAAAGTATGAATAAGATAGCCATATGATGTGATTTATATTAACCATTTTGTTTATTTAAAGGATTTCACCAATACCAACTTCAAAGTTGAAGCTCAGTTGTCACCAAATAAAAAAATCTCAATTCTATGATTTTTTTTATGTAATCAAGTTAAAAGTGAAAGTACCATATTAACTTAGAATAGTCACTAGCTTGCCTTGGAGCGCTGCAGTCACGATACAATCCACAGCTTGAAAACTGACCATTCACTGGCAGTCTCTAATGACTAGATGTAGGTAGCAATGCATCCTTGCTCAAAGCCTGCAAAATATACAAATGATTTGAGAAATCAGTGCGAAGTTAGGAAGGGTGTAAACCCCCCAACTCTCCTTTTCCCCCTCCACAAAATTTGATTAGGACTGGGGACATTGGCACAGGCACAGACACACTCCAGAGTTTCTGAAGGTGATATGCGGCTTGTTGTAATAGGAAAGCCCATACCACTTGGTGGAGATTTAAGATGTCAGTGAGACATGTCATGCTTTAAGTTTTATGTAGAACTACCTGTAGCAGATAGAGCATGTCTGAGCAAGCTATATTATGAAAATAAGCACAAAAGTCCAGAAAACACATCTAAAAACCCCAATCCTTTGTACAGTATCGTTATTTCAGCTTCTAAACCTTTTCCCTGTCCTGGCCCACATCCTTCTATACAACTGTATCTTTTTTTAATAAAGTTTTCCTGTTTCTGCTGCTAGCCATATTATACATGTCTCTATTCAGTTTCTTGTTCTAGGACTCTAGAACCTGGACCTCTCTGGAAATACCCACTAAACCCAGAAAAATATCAATATCCAAATTACTTAATGTACCAGCTTTTCTTTTCCATGAAATTGTGCTATTAAAGGAAGCAAGTCAATATTCTGGAAAGATTTAGTGTTTATAGATTTAAGTGTTTATTACTGGTAGCTGTTATCGTATTTTTCCAGACCGTGTTTCTGTGGACTGACAGACAGAGCTAAAGGTTTGATAAATTAAATTTTCAACTTTTTTATATAAGGATAATTCATAGCCAAGTATGGTGGTGAATGAGGTCCCCAGTACTTGTGAGGCTGAGTCAGGAAGATTATCAACTTACAGTCATCCTGGGCTATATTTAAACTTCCTACTAGCTTGGGCCATAAAAAGAGAACCTGTATAATAAAACAGAAGTTCATAGGTGCTACTGGTTTGTATTTTACCACTCTGTGAAGTAAATTGTGTCCTAATGCCAAAAGTGTAATAATTTTAAGGATGTATAACAGATTTGAAGTACTAATGATAGAGCCCGATCCTTTGTCAACAAAGTTCCCTTTGAAAATTCACCTAATACTCCTTAATGTCTTCCAGCACCCAGTGCATAAATGCAATAACTGTTTTAGGGTAACAAATTGTCATTTTGTTAGTTCTGTCATTCTTCATTTCTTACTTGAAATTTCTTCTACACCAAAGCTTGATATCTTTTCTCTCTCAGTAGAGAGAGAGCTGATAGATAGATAAATGACAGATGATAGATAGATAGATAGATAGATAGATAGATAGATAGATAGATAGATGATAGATAGATAGATGATAGATAAGATGATTGATACATAGATAACTGATAGATTAGATAGATAGATGATAGATGATGATGATAGATAGACAGATAGATGATAGATAGATAGATAGATAGATAGATGGATGATGGATGGATAGATAGATAGATAGATAGATAGATAGATAGATAGATAGATGATAGGAGGTCACACATACACACACACACCTACACACATACATATATGGATATGTGTACAAACCTTACAAAGAGCTGATGATTTACCACTATCCAATAATGACTGGGCAGTTCACTTTTTAATTTTTCTTCCTCCTTTAAAAATTTTGTTAGGTGTGTCTATGTTTCACACTGTAATGATGTATTTAATTAATAGTGCCATCATTTTTATTCTCTAGTTAAGACATTTCTAACCAATTAGGAGGCTTTTCAGACTTGGAGTCCAGATGGGGTCTGGAGAGATGGCTCAGTGGTTAAGAACACTGATTGTTCTTGCAGAAGACCTGGATTTGAATCCCAGCACCCACATGGCAGCTAACAACTGTCCATAACTCCAGTTCTAGGGGATCCAACAGTCTCTTCTGTCCTCCACGGGCATTGCACAACCTACATGCAGGCAATACATGCATACACATAAAACAAAAAATAATAATAATTTTTTTTTAAAAAGAGAGAGAACCATATGATAAAGAGATCACTTCCTCCAGCCAACACACTATATTTCTTGAGAGAGACTACATATTTGGGGGATCTCCTGGAATGAGCTTGTCAGCCAAATTTGGATGACTGAGGTTGCTTCTATCTACAAATATAAATATATTCTCATCTGCTTTTTCTAAAAGCAGCATACTAATTAAACTTTCCTAGTTTCCTTTTCAATTAATGGTATATCCCAAAGGTTGTGTTGAATCAAAGTATAAATATCTGAAACATTCCATGTCAAAAATAGAGTAGCCTTTTCTTTTGCAGCTGAAGAGTAATTCACTGTGTAGTGAATCAATCCCTCTCTCAATGTATGTTTAGATTGCCTTCAGTCTTTTTGCGATGGAAGTGCCATAATGCATAACTTTGTGCAAGCCATTTAAAATGTCTTCAAGTATATCTTTGAGACAGTTTTTTGAAGTGAGATTCCTGATCCAAGGACAAGCAATTTAAACAGATATTGCCAAATTCCTCTCTATAAAAATCAAACTATGTTTGCTTTCCACCTTGATTTCTTCCTTGCCTGTAGCCTTTTCAAGCTTTTGGATTTTGACAGCCTAACAATTGAGAAACTGTTTCCATGGAGATTCATTTACATTTTTCTTTTTATCAGTCTGGGTAAGCAATTTAGGTATAGGTAAGGGCTACTTATATTACTATTAGTTGTGAAATCTTTGATTACATATGCCCACTTGTTTCGTTAACTTCACTGAAGCTTGTCTTTCTATATTTAGATAATTTTTATAAATTAGAAATACCAGCCTAACTGCTTGTAATAAAAGTTGCAAATACTTTTATTCATTTTATTACCTGAGATTTTTTCTTTAAAATATGAAAGTGTTTTTATTTCTAGAGAAGTAAATTTACTGCATCAGAATTTTAAAACCTTAGGAAGGATTGTTTTGAACCAATCAAAGATTATAAAGTAATCACCAAATATTTCTTAAAATTTAAATGTTGTCATGTTATTTACTTGGCTAAATTTCTTGGCAGGAATCCTAAGCACATCGAGTGGCTGAAATTGAAGACACTCTTTACACACAAATACATATGTATATATGTGTGTGTGTATATATATATTTTTTGTTCATTTTGCTGCTTATCCTAGTAAACAACTTGTGAGATAGAAATTTAGTTTTAATTTATTTAATGTTTTTTAATTTTTTATTTATTATTTTTATTTTATGTATATGCATGTACTGCCTGCATGTAGGTAAGTGCACCCATGTCATGCAATGTCAGCAGAGGTCAGAAGAGACTTTCGGATCCCCTGGGACTGGAGTTACAGACAGTTGTTAGCTGCCATGTGAGTGCTGAGATTCGAACCTAGGTCTTCTGCAAGAACAACCAGTGTTCTTAACCACTGAGCCATCTTTATTGTTTTACTATCGTTTATTTTTAAAAGATTTATTTATTTATTTATTTTACTTTTAGGTGTGTTCATATATGTGCCTGCATGAGCTTATTTTTTATCTTTACTATCCACTTTATTTATTATTTATGCATATTTTTATTGAGTTTTTGTGCTTTTCATGTGGTAGACCTTAATCAAATTTAGTCTGTCTCCCCCATCCACAATCCTCCAAAGAGGGGATTTCATGCATTCTGTCATATATGTTAAGGCTTATCTAATCAAGCATTTGTATCCAAATGTCCCTCTGTATGAGTTCATCTACTGGAGTCTAGTCAACTTACCTACAGTCACTCTTTTAAAGAAGATCACCTATCCCTAACCCCACAGTTGTCAATACTTCCTTGGATGAGGTTGCCCATTTCCCCAGTTCTATGCTGGGTTTTTATCTGATTGAGTCAGCCTGGGTCTTGTACATACTACCACCATTGTTGCAAGTTCATTGAGCAAGTTCCCTGAGGCCTGAAAGGCTCTATTTCCTTATGTTCATACACCAACCCAGGGTCTTACAATCCTTCCGTCCCCTCTTCCTCAATGGTCCTTGAGCTGGGGATGGGTAAGGCTTAATATAGGAGTCCAATCCAGGGACACACACTCTGAAGTCTCTTCTTAGTCTCTAAAACTTTGCCAGTTGTGACCTTCTGTGTGCATCACACTCTGTTGTATGAGGAAGCTTTGCTGGTGAAAGTTGAGTGATGTATTAGCATTCTATCTACCCCAGTCCTGCTATGTTCCATGAGCCTTAGGTGTAGAGGTTCCACCGTAGACATGTCACTTAGGTCTGGGCATCTCTCAGACATATACTCTCTGTGACCAGTTATGGGACTCTGCAGTAGCCTCCATCTGTTGCAAAAAGAAGCTTGTTTGATGAGTAGTGTACAGTATACTTTTCTATAAATATAAGGATACATATTTAGCATAAAAAAAGAAATTTCATTTGTCTAGCGATATGATGAAGATGGGATTTACTGTAGGATCTATGACCTCTCCAGCCATGTGGACTTGACAATATTTACAGTGCCACCCATGTGTTCCTTGAGAGGGTTTTACGTCCAATTAGATAGCTGTTGATTACTTCTTATTTAAGAGTGCCACTACTGCACCAATAAAGATAGTTTGCTGTGCCAGTCATTGTGGTGATTAGGCTTTGGAGGTTGGTTGGACCACTGATTGATTTTCTCCCTTGGCAGTTTGCATAGTATCCTCTAGAATTGTGAGAGGTAGTCTTCAGCAAGAAGGCTTCCAGGTCAGTTCCAGCACCAATACTCAAAGTCTTGTGTCCTGTGTCCTGCATGCATGCAGGAGCCTGGAGAGGCCAAGAAAAAGTATCAGATCTCCTAAAATTGGAATTACCAATGGTTTTGAGCCACCATGTGGGTTCTAGGAACTGAACTGGTATCAGCTGCCAGAGCAGTAAGGCTTCTGAACATCTGAGCTTTTTCTCCAGCCACAGCTACCATTTAGGAAGAAAACTTACCTTTCTCTAAATTTGAGATACCACTTATATATCAAGTATTGACTTCCAAATATACCTGAATCTCTTTCTAAATGTTCTGATTAATTTCATTACTCTTTTATTTCTGTCAAAATACATCAGCTTCTACTTATGAACTGTTCTAAGATCTTTGATTGGTTAAGGTAATTCTCCATCCTGTTCTTCTTGTTTATACATGGTTATCCCTGAAGCCACTTCCTTACAACTTTTTCTATATGAAATTTATGACTTTTATAATTCAAGAAATAAAACATCTTGCTATAATTCTATTAAGACGATGTTAAATGCGTAAAGCATTTTTTCAGAGAATTTTTCTCTTTAAAATGCCGTCTCCCTTTCCAAAAATGTGTCATATATTTGCAGCTGTTTAAACTCCTTAATGTT
Source organism: Nannospalax galili (assembly GCF_000622305.1). Lineage (NCBI taxonomy): Eukaryota > Metazoa > Chordata > Mammalia > Rodentia > Spalacidae > Nannospalax > Nannospalax galili. The sequence continues at coordinate 6,108,784 of NW_008341810.1, read as the reverse complement.
TGGGGATGTGATAAATAAAATAAAGCTATCGATTTTAAGAATATTAACTAAGAATATGTTAACACCTTTGTAGTTTTCCCAATTACCTATATATAGTACTAAGATGGAGAATAAAATAAAATTGTATAACTTACTTATGCATTGTCAGTATTCCATCCCACGTTCCAAAAATACAACAACGCACTTGTTTCAATAAGAGCTATAATACCAAAGAAGAAAGTTTTGAGGAAGCCTGGCTTTGGAAGACTTCTGTCTTAGGAGATTTGAGTTCTGGGGTAATAGGTATTCTTCTGTCAGAATGATACGTTGAGCAAAGATAAAGTTGGTCCTCAGAATTCCATTACTAGACACTATTTTCTGGCAAAAATGGGAAAATTTTAATTTAAAATAGCTACTAATTGTAGTTTAGTATTTCCCTTAACTTCTCCAAAACACTTTTCAGAAAGAATATTTGAAAAAAAAAAAAATTCTTCAGGGAAGTGGCAATTTGTCTTACTAGTCTCAGACTGCAAACGTTACAAAAGGAAAATCAGAGGATGCAACTAAGAAATAAAAAATAATAGCAATTAACATTTTTGCCAGGCATAGGGCCTATTTCCATGTTTACCTCCCACCTATTCCTCCTGCACATGGACAATTCAGTGGTTCCTTTACAAGTCAGCTTCTTTTACTACTATTGAACTGTTGCCCTCTTTTTGTCGAACTGTAATATCTAACTAAGGCTTTATTGAGTTGTCTTAGGAATGCTGCAACAGAAACACATTTTATAGTGCTTCTGTTTCATTGATGAGCAGAAACAAGACACACTGTAAGAAAAACTAAACTAAAAATGTCAGAATTGTAATGTAAGCTGCTCTATCCACTTATTAAATTATTTGAATAGAAGTAAACATTGCAGAGCACAAGTTGATCCTATTTGTAGGAATTTATTTCAAGAACTTAGACAATTTTGGTTGCAAGCTTCAGCAATAATGTGAAATTTGTCACTGTTCTTTAATGTGAGTTTACCATTCACTCCCTTTCCAAATTCCACAACCTACATGGCTTTCAATATAAACAGGTTACTTCTTAAAGAAAGCAATGCTAATAAAATATTTTTAAATTTAAAAAATTAGAGTGATACCAGATGAGAGTAAGAATTATCAAAGATGATAGAAAATGCCTATGTTAGAGATAGTGTTCGTTTTAGCTGAGTTTACACTTAGAAGAAGCTACCCAATTGATCACTTACAATATTTAAGATTACCTGATTTATTTTTTAATATCTTATTTATTATTTTTATTTTATGTGTATGAGTGTATTGCCTGCATATATGTAAGTGTATCCCTGTCATGCAACACCCACAGAGGTCAGAAGAGGGTATTTGATTTCCCTGGATCTCAAGTTATAGGTGATTATTAGTCAACATGTGGGTGCAGGGAACCCACCTGGAGGCCTCTACAAGAGCAGCCATCTCTCCAGTCAGAGATTACCTCAATTTAAAAATTGTGTCCTCCACTTTTTGCTCCCTGCCTTCCTAGGTCGGTTAGTTCCCAGGGACTATGAGCATCTCGCAAAATGTCCTATAAAGATGGTGGGTCATCTGACCTCTTGATCAAGGAGGCCAAGGAGACCCTACCAGATGGACTTGAACCAGTGTCCAGTCTGTAAAGAGGAGGGTCAACACAGAGGAATCATTTCCTCCATGCTTCCAAGCGAAGCCAACCATGGTCGAGCAGAGCCGTTGACT
>NW_008341810.1:6100076-6106325 GCF_000622305.1 Nannospalax galili | reverse complement strand
GGATTTTTTAAACCAGACATCAACTGCTCAGGAAACAACGGCAAGAATTAACAAATGGGACCTCATTAAACTAAGAAGCTTCTGTATATCAAAAGAAGCAATCAAAGAAGTGAAGAGAAAATCCACAGAATGGAAGAAAAAAAAAAAAGTGTCCTCATCTGACAGAGGTGTAACATCCAGAATATACAATGAACTTGAAAAACAAGCAAGAAAAAAAAATTATCCACTTAAAAGATGGGTTAAAGATCTAAACAAAGTTCTCAAAGGAAAAAGTAAAGATGGCTAAGAAACATCTCAAAAAGTTTTCAACAGCCTTAGTAATTAGGGAAATGCAAATTAAAACCACCCTAAGGTCTCACCTTACCCCAATCAGACTGGCTAGGATCAAGAGAACAAATGATACCAAATATGGATAAAGGGGAATACTCTTTCATTGCTGGTGGGATTGCAAACTCGCACAACCCCTATAGAAAACAGTGTGGAAAACTCTTAAAAATCTAAAAATGAACCTACTCTATGACCTGGTTATATCACTCCTTGGCATATGCCCAAAGGACTCATCCTATTGTAGAGACACTTGTACAACCATGTTTGTTGCTGCTCTTTTCACAATAGCTAAGAGATGTAAGCAACCTAAGTGTCCCTCAACTGACAAGTCGTTAACAAAAATGTGGTATATTTACACAAAGGAGTTCTATTCAGCAGTAAAGAAAGCTGAAATAATGAAATTTGCAGGTAAATGGATGGATCTAGAAACTGCTATACTAAGTGAAGTAACACAGACTCAGAAAAACAAATGATGTATGTTCTCCCTCATTTGTGGATCCTAGCACCAAATCCTTTTATAGCCCATAGTCCTGGAACTATGTAGACCAGGCTGGCCTTGAACTCACAGAGATCTGCCTGCCTCTGCCTCCCAAGTGCTGGGACTACAGGAGTGTGCCACCATGCCCAGCCCATGTTCTTTTAATAAGATGATTCCATACAGCAGTCTCTTCTGTGTGAAATAACTACCATCATGTCAACTTCATCTGTGCCTGCTTGTTAAACATCGTCACAGTTGGGTTTGTTGACAGTTGTGCTCCTTCATTAAAAGAGGGGCAAGCAGGATCATTGGATCCTCACCGGAGTATGCAGCCACTCTTCCCAACCAAATGTATGTAATTTGGTCCTAATCACACATGGTCTCCTCGATTTGGGGATGACTAAAGTACATAATCTGGGGAAGACTAGGAAGAGAAGGCTTGATCCATGCTGGGTGAAGGCTTTCCAGTGTGTATACCCTTGGGTCACTCATACACCTCAGCAACCCCTCAGTCATCTCTAAGCCTTTGCAAGGCAACTGACACTGATTCTAGCCACTCTAAAAGCTATCAAAGTGTCTGAAAACAAATTCTGTGTCCATCACTCTTGAAAAATTAGGAGGAACAAAATAGAGGGATGCTTTTGGAAGCTCTCATCAAGAAATTCCAATGGACTGATATGAACATTAGAAATTTGCCCTGTTTTGACTTCTTTCTGGTTCCCTGTCTAGACCTTGTAATGCTAATTACTCTTGATTTATGTCTCCACATCTCCTAGGCACTAGTCAAGGGCTTTCTTTTCTCCCTACAGCTAAGAGCTATGCAATTTGGGAGTCTTTTAGATAGACACACTGAAGGGGTACTCCAATTGCCTCACCCTGTTCAGCATGGAAGAAGCCAGAGCTGGTCTGTGTCCTGATTTTCTATCCGCAAGTTGGGTAACCTCTTCAGCAAATGGCGTGATAAGAATAGGAGGCAGGAATTGGCTAGGCAGTTAGGGTAAAAAGACCCTAAGGAAAAGTAGCCAGCTTATAGGATAAAAGTCAAAATGTCCTTGAGCCTCTTAGCAACATACTCTGTTCCAAGGGCCAAAAATGTCAAAAGTATTTGGGAGCTCTTATCTAATCCTGAAAACATTTTAGGGTTACCTCTTCACCTCTTCAGAGTGGAGAATGTTAGAACAGCACAATGCCAGGATAAAAATTTTAAAAAAAAAAAAGATTTCTTTTGTTCAGGAAAAAATGATGGGGAGATATGGAAGGAGTTAGAGAGGAGGGAGTAGGTATGGATTTGATCAAAACATCTTATATGCATATATAAAAGTCTCAGTCCTCGTCCCAGTATCTTCCCTCGGTATATCCAGCACACCTTGACTCCCTGAGCCTCTTTCACCCTCCCAGCTCTCCAGCCAAGTCTCTCCTCCTGGGCTGGGTACAGGCCCATTTCTTGTCTTGGCACCCCAGAAACAGGGGCCAACCTCCCAGCCCAGAGCCACCACTGCTTCCTGATCCTCTGCATCTGGACCAACCCATTTCCTCCCTGCAGCCTCCAGAAACCCTCTAGGCTTGGTTCTGCCCTCACCTCCCTTTACTTCCCTGGGTGGCACAGCCACCAGTTTCCTGATACCAGCATCTATCCTGGGCTCTTCTCCCAGGCCAGCCCAGCCCCCAAATTCTTGAGGGCAGCCTCTTTCCTGGAAGGAACCATACCTTAAGAGAAAGCCTGATATCATCTGAGCCTCATCTCATTTGGGACTCTGTGGGAACACCTGAAGACAAAAGCAATTAGGCCACTCCAATATAAAATCAAGAGAGAACCTGAAGCCTAGACCAATCAGCTCTTCATGTCCAACAATAAAACCACAAAGGGACATAAAGTTTACAAAAAGAAGCAGATATAAACTCAACAAAGGAAGGCTTGAGTCTCATACAAGAATCAGAAACTAAGGAAATTCACATGTCAAAGTCACAAAGAAAAAATAATAACATGAAAAATCAAAATAATATATCCCTACCAAGTACCAATAGTCCTCTAGAGTAGTACAATGAGAACCCCTTAGAGATAGTGCAGGACATGGAATTCAAAAGAACAATTTTACAAACATGATAAAAGAACTCAGTGACTTTAACACACAGACAAAGAAATCAAATAACTGAAGGAAGATAGGGATAAACTTCTGAATGAATTCAAAAAAGAGTTAGAAATATTGAAGAATACTCAGGGTGAAATGAAGAAGGAAGTGAAACACTCAGTAAGCCCATTAAAAACAACAGGAGAAAGCCTCACAAATAGGATGAATGAAATGGAAAACAGAATATCAAGACTGAAAGATAAAGTGGACAAATTAGACCACTCAAGCAAAGATTATGAAATTTTTTTAAACACAAGAATGTAATATGCAAAAATTGTGTGACACCATAAAAAAAACCAAACTTATGAATTATAAGCATACAGGAAGGAAAAGAATCTCAAGATAATGGTATGGAACAGATCTTCAACAGAATTGTAGAAGAAAATTTCCAAAAATTAAAAAAAAGACATGCCCATACAAATACAAGAAGTATATTTAACACCAAATAGACAGGGCCAGAAAAGAAATTCTCCATGGAACATCATAGTAAAAACACTAAAAGTTCAGAACAAAGAGACAAGTTTGAAAGCTGCAAAAGAAAAACAACAAATCACATATAAAGGAAAACCCATCAGGATTACAGCTGACTTTTCAATGCAAACTATGAAATCCAGAAGAGGCTGGACCAAAATATTCCCAGCTCTAAATAACCACAGATGCCAATCCATATTACTTTACCCAGCCAAATGTCTATCATAGCTGAAGGAAAGAAAAATCTTCCATGACATAAATAGACTGAGAGAATTCATGCCCACAAAACCAGCCCTTCAGAGAGTTCTTGAAGCAATACAAAGAGCTGAACAAAGGAACAGCTATACACGAGGGGTGTCAGACAGAATTTCAATGAAGATATAAATGTGGAAATGTACAGCTATATTAAGAATGTGAACTGAAATAAAAATAACAGGATTCAATACACATCTTTCATTAATAACTTTAAATATCAATGAGCTGAACTCCCCACTCAAAAGACACAGACTAGTTGAATGGACTAAGTTACAAAACCCATATTTTTGTTGTCTGCAAGAAACTCATCTCACTTTCAAGGACAGGCACTACCTTAAAGTGAAAGGATGGAAAAAAAATATACCAAATGAATGGTACTAAGAGACAAGCAGGTGTTACAATTTTAATATCTGATAAAATTGACTTTAAACTAAAACTAATCAGAAGAAAAAAAGAAAGCCACTTCATTCAGATCAAAGAATCAATAAACAGAGAATATATTACAATCATGAATATATATTCACCAAACTCTGGTGCACCCAACTTCATAAAAACAGTACTACAGGACCTTAAACCAGATTAAACCCAACTCATTAATACTAGAGGACTTCAATAAACCATTGTCACCATTAGACAGGTCAACAGGGCAGAGAATTAAAAGAGAGATGTCTGAATTAAACAATACTATATATCAAAAGGACCTAACAGACATCTACCAAATATTCCACCCAAGCAGCAAAGAATATATATTCTATTCAGCACCCCATGGGAGCTTTTCCAAAATCGACTATGTACTAGGGCACAAAACAAACCTCTACAAATAGAAAAAGATTGAAAGAATTCCATGCATTCTATCAGACCACAATGCAATAAAGCTTAAAATCAACACTGGAAGAATCCACAGTAACCACATGAACACATGGAAATTAAACAACACACTCCTGAATAACGAATGGGTCAATGGAGAAACTAAGAAAGAAATAAAAGTATTCCTGGAACTAAATGAAAAGGATGATACAACACAACAAAACCTCTGGGACACACTGAAAGCAGTCCATAGAGGGACGTTTATAGCTCTAAGTGCCTACATTAAAAAATCAGAGATCACAAATAAATGACTTAACATTTCAACTCAAGACACTTGAAAAGCAACAGCAAATGAAACCCAAAATAATAAAATCAGAGCAGAAAATAATGAAATAGAAACAAAGAAAACAGTACAAAGAATTAATGAATCCAAGAGCTGGTTCTTTGAGAAGATAAACAAAATTGATAGACCACTAACCCAGTTAACCAAAAGAAAGAAAGAGCACCTCCAAATCAACAAAATCAGAGATGAAAGGGGAAACATCACAACACACACCAAAGAGATCCAGAACATTATAAGAGAATAATTTAAAAACCTGTGTGCTACTAAACTTTAAAACCTAAAAGAAATGGATGGGTACCTAAAAGCATGGGACCAACCAGCTAAATCAAGAAGAGATTAACAGCTTAAACAGACCCATAACACATAAGGAAATTGAAACAGTAATACAAAACCTCCAGACTAAAAAAAGCCCTGGAACAGATGGATTTACAGCAAAATTCTACCAGACATTTAAAGAGGATCTACATCCAATACTACTTAAGTTATTCAAAAAGATAGAAATGGAGGGAGAACTTCCAAATTCCTTCTGTGAAGGAATGCATCACTCTAATACCAAAGCCAGGTAAAGACACAATTAAGAAAGAAAACTATAGACCCATATCTTTAATGAACACAAATGTAAAAATTCTCAACAAAATAATTGAAAACCTCATAAAGACACACATCAAAAAGATCATACACCATGATCAAATTGGCTTTATTCCAGAGATTCAGAGATAGTTCAATATATGTAATTCAAAAAACATCATAAATCATATAAATGGGCTCATAGACAAGAACCACATGGTCATCTCAATAGATGCAGAGAAGGTCTTTGACAAAATTCAACATGCATTTATGTTCAAAGTCCTAGAGGGACTTGGACTAGAGGGAACATATCTCAACATAATTAAAGCCAAATACAACAAACCCACAGCCAACATCATTCTAAAGGAGTAATAATTGGAAAAGAAGAGCTCAAATTATCCCTTTTTGCAGATGATATGATATTATATCTAAGGGATGCCAAAAATTCCACGTGCAAACTGCTAGAAATTATTAACACATTCAGTAAAGTGGCAGGTTACAAAATTAACCTACAAAAGTCTGTAGCCTTTCTATATACCAACAATAGCAATCAGAGAAAGAGTACATGGAAACACTCCCCTTCATGATAGCTACAAAAAAATAAAATATCTAAAAAAAAATCTGACCAAAGACATTAAAGACCTCTACAAAGAAAAATTTAAATCCTTAAATAAATAGATTGTGGAAGACATCAGAAGATGGAAGAACCTCCCATGCTCATGGACTGGAAGAATTAATATTGTGAAAATGACCATCCTACCAAACGTCATTTATAGATTCAATGCAATGCCAATTAAAATCGCCATGACATTTTTCACAGAATTGGACAAAACCATCCTAAGATTCATATGGAAGCACAAAAGATATCACAT
>NW_008341810.1:6096816-6099807 GCF_000622305.1 Nannospalax galili | reverse complement strand
TGAAACTAAACCCCCATCTTTCACCTTGCACAAAAGTAAACTCCAAATGGATCAAAGACCTCAATGTGAAGCCTGAAACTCTAAAACTGTTAGAAGAAAACATTGGCAATAACCTACAAGATATAGGTATAGGAACGGATTTGCTAAACTGGATATCAATCGTTCAGGAAACAAGGTCAAGAATGAACAAATGGGACCTCATTAAACTAAAAAGCTTCTGTACATCAAAAAAAGAAAAAACCAAAGAAGTGAAGAGAAAACCCACAGAATGGGAGAAAATCTTCACCAGTGACATGTCTGGCAGGGGTTTAACATCCACAATATATAATGAACTCAAAAACCAAAGTATCAAGAAAGGAAGTAACCCAATTAAAAGATGGGCTAAGGAGCTGAACAGAGATTTCTCAAAAGAAGAAATAAAGATGTCTAAGAAGCATCCTAAAAGGTATTCAACATGATTTGTAATTAGTGAAATGCAAATTGAAACCACTTTAAGATTTCATCTTACCCCAGGCAGACTGGCTAAGATCAAGAGAACAAAGGATTTCAAATGTTGCAGAGAATGTGGGGAAGGGAGAATGCTCATCCACTGCTGGTGGGGTTGCAAACTTGTTCGACCCCTATGGAAAGCAGTGTGGAGAACTCTGACAAAACTACAAATGAACCTACCATTTGACTCAGTTTTATTGCTCTTTGGCATATACCAAAAAAACCCATCCTATTGCAGAGACACTTGTACATCCATATTCTCATGCAACCTCTATGGAAAACAGTGTGGAGAACTCCTAAAAAACTAAAAATGAACCTACTATATGACCCGGTTATGCCACTCCTTGGCATATATGCAAAAGACTCATCTTATTGTAGATACACTTATACAATCATGTTTTTTGCTGGTCTTTTCACAATAGCTAAGAGATGGAAGCACCCTAAGTGTCCCTCAATTGATGACTGGATAATGAAAATGTGGTTGATTTATACGATGGAATTTTACTCAGCAGTAAAGAAAGCCCTCATATATTCCTAGCACCAAATCCTTATAAATGAATATGTATCCAGGCATTACTACAGGAACCAGGATAATGAAGAAGAACCAGGGAAGTAAAGGAAAAGAAAGAATCAGAAAGAGAAGAACTGTAGAAAACAGGTGTTAACAAGGGAGATATGGATAATAATGGGGTTATTTTAAGGGGAGAGGGGAGGGAAGGTTATACAAGGAACCTAGGGGATAAAGAGAAAGAAGGAGCTCAAGAGAGGTGGGACCATAGGAGAAAGGTATTATTATGGGAGAAATGGAAAAAACAGGGGTACCTTAAATGCGGGAAAGTCATGGTGGAAGGGTTAGACAATGTGAGAGATAAACAATGCCTACCTAGTTTTGGAAAAGCAGAGGGAACCATATTAGGCCCACGACCTACTGACAAATTATACATACAACCAGATCAAATAATCTAATATATGCCTAGGCAAGGTTTATCTGAGAGAGTTTGGTCTTTTCCTGAGCTCTATCTACATGGCATATGGTAATTAAAAGTACCAAACTGGTGGAACTAACCTTCTTGGATGTTTAACAGCCATACTTTGAGGCCTATACTAATTTGGTCGAGGGGACATAAAGGACAGGTTTTGCTCCTTGCCCTCCTAGGTTGACTAATTTGCAGGGGACTATGAGCATTTCTCAAAATGCCCTTTAACTGTGGTGAGTCACCTGTCCTCTTGATCAAGAGGGCCATGGAGACCCCATCAGATGGGCCTGAACCAGAGTCAGTCCACAAAGAGGATGGTCAACACAGAGGAAACATTTCCTCCATGCTTCCAAGTGAAGCCAGCCATGGTCAAACAGGACCTTTGACTTATCTTCACACAGATGGAACTAGTAAAAGAAAGGAGTCAGGGGCTCCTCCCAAGCCCATGTGACCCCTGAGGAACAGATCCTCAAATGACCTTAAGAGTAAAAATAAATTTTTTATCTGGGCCAACTGTAGGGTCTTAAACACCCAAAAGGAAATTATAACACCAAAGATTAAAGGGGCCAATATAATTTCTTAAGAGTCCATATGCATAGCTAAAGCTACATAACAAGCAACAATGCCAAATAGGTGATACCTTCTTTTGAGTTATTGGCCAGGGTGGCCAAAGGGACTCCCAGATAGTAACCCAGCATAGAACTGGGAAATTGAACAGCAGACTTCAATCTTATCTAAAGGACTATTGACAACTGATTGCTGCTAGATGAGGAACAGCTGATCTTCCTAAAACAAGGCTCTCTAGACAGGCTGACTAGATTCAGCAGACAGACAAGCACTGGAGAATGGCTGGGGGTGTCGACAATACAGTGTGCAGTAACAGGGATAACAGAGTATATGAGCTCCAGTATGTGGGAGGAGGGAGGCTACGGGAGGGTGCCATTTTGGAAGTGGGTATATAGATGAATAAGATTGTGTGGGATGCTTTGTATGATATACACACAGAAAAATTAACAATTTTTTGAAAAATACTTATATTTGAGGAGGAAACATAAAAATTTACTTCATGTTAAATAGAGGTGAGAAACATTACCAATGAAATCTACCTGATGACTTTATATCCATCCTCAGGTACTAAGTATCCAAGTGTAACCAACTGTGATTAGTAATCATCAGATACATAGAGATTGAAGACACAATCTTATTCATCTATATGTTAGTAGCATTAAAAAGGTAGGAAACAGCATACCTTAAAATGAAATGGAGGGCCGGGCGTGGTACCACACACCTTTAATCCCAGCACTTGGGGGCCAGAGGCAGGCAGATCTCTGTGAGTTCAAGGCCAGCCTGGCCTACACAGTGAGTTCCAGAACAGCTGGGGTTGCATGGAGACTCTGTCTCAAAAAGACCAAAAAAAGAAAAAAAACTATTAGTTCAGGAATATATTCATATTCTCTCTCTCTCTCTCTCTCTCTCTCTCTCTCTCTCTCTCTCTCTCTCTCCCCCCCCCTCTCTCTCATACATA
>NW_008341810.1:6096197-6096744 GCF_000622305.1 Nannospalax galili | reverse complement strand
AAACGCATGTGCATTGACATCTTAATGTCAATCACATTAAAAATGAATTTTTCTGTATGAAACTGTGTATTTTAATAATGAAATGGAGATTCTTTTTATTGTTGGGTTTTTAAAATATTTTTTATTTATTATTTTTATTTTATGTGTATGAGCGTATTGCCTGCGTATATGTGAGTGCACACGTGTGGTGCAATGCTGGAGAGGTCAGAAGAGGGCGTCAGATTCCCTTGGAACTGGAGTTAAGAATGGTTTGTAACCACCTTGTGGGTTCTGGCAATCAAACCCAGGTCCTTTGCAATAGAAGTCAGTGCTCTTAACTGCTGAGCCATCACTCCAGCCCGGAGATTTTTTTTTTAAAGGTTAACACTTCATTTAATTTTATATCTTATAGGGTTTATACTGAGTACAATATTGTATAAATGTATTAATTCAACTGTAAACCTAAAAATTTACAGCCAATTTCAAAAGAGATGCATCTTTGCTCTGGAAATTATTATTGAATATGTTAATGCTGTAATGAAATGCTTCTTCTAATCATGTGGTTATT
>NW_008341810.1:6087738-6096171 GCF_000622305.1 Nannospalax galili | reverse complement strand
AAATTTTTAAAAAAAATTTTAAAGCCCCAATAATTTTTAAAGTTAAAAAAATAAAAATTTTTAAAAAGTGTGTCCTTCATTAAAAATAGTCTATATAATCTCAAAGCTATATAATATTTTAGATTGGGTTAAATAGAAAACTGCAGATAAGTAGACATTCACTCATCCATGCTTACAAATAGCCTACTTCTTTTTAAGGAATTAAAGTAATTTTTTATATGCAGATATATTCTGCTTTCTTCTAAGGCATCCATCTCCCCCCTACATGCTGATGTGCTCTTCAAAAAAATTTTAGAATGAGAGAGAAGAAAGAAAGAAGGATGAAGAGAAGGAAGGAAGGAAGGAAGGAAGGAAGGAAGGAAGGAAGGAAGGAAAAAGGGGAAAGAATACAAGGGGGTTGAAAGAGAAAATATACAAAAACAGGGAAAGAAACTTATGGCACTCTATGTAAATATTTGTTTTTTCCTTTATGTTTTATTTTCATTTAGAAACTATTCACATTGTAGCCAATCAAAACATTTGGGGAGTTACTGAATTTCTTCTCTATATCACACAATAAACAAAATTCTTCTAACATAGTGTCATAGTTTGTTTTTCCATTGCTGTGACAAAACACTCTGACCACTACCAACTTGGGGAGGAAAGGGTTTATTCAGCATACATCTCCTGGGTCACAGTTCATTAGGGAGACCGAGATAGGAAATCAGGGCTGGAGCACAGGCTATGGAGGAACACTGCTTACTGGCTTGCTCTCCTGGCCCATTCATCCTGCTTTCTTATGCAACACAGGCCCACCTTCCCAGGATGGTACCACCCACAGTGGACAGGGCTCTCCCATATCTCTCAAAAATTAAGATGCCCCATAGACCTGGCCACAGGCCAGTCCAATGAAGGAAATTCCCCAATTGAGGCTCCCTCAACCCAGGTGTGTCAAGTTGACACTAAAGCTATCCAGCACACATAGTTAAACTTGGCTCATCAAAATTACATTTTGCATATTTAACAACATTTTTATAATAACAGTCAAAAGTTACAACCTAGGCAACCGACATTAGAAATATGGCTGAGTCAGTTATGACATTGAAAGCATACATCCAGAAAATCTTTCTACAATGTTATGTAAAACTGAGAGAAAAATAACTAAATTCTGCACATGTAGTGAGTTCATCAGTAGTATAAAGATCTGAGTGTGTCAGTTCCATTTTGCGTACACCAGAGCAATTTTTGAGAGTAGTTCCTGGATAGCATCGTCAAGTCTGGGTTCGGTGCACAGCTTTGTCATTAATCTAGTGTGTATCATTTGGTATTTCATTGTGCTTTTGCTTTGCATTTTCCTAAAGATCAATGATGTTATGATCATTTTCATGAGCACAGTGGTTATTCATATGTACTTTCATATGTAGAGTTTGTCAGGTCTTTTTTTTCTTTTTATAACTATTTTGCAGAGCATTATTAGAGGTTTGGAATACATCAAATGCATCTTCTACACCCAGTGCATAATATACAAGAAATACATTCCTCAAATTTGAATTTCTTTTATATCCAAAGCAGTTTACTTCTTGCTCCTTGTTCATCGGCTACTTGACTGATAATTACGAAGTGTTAAACATCGTACCGGGTTTGAAGAACACGTAATACATCAGATAATGTGCTGCCCTCAGGTAGCTGGTGATCTGTCCTGTCAGCCAGTTGAGTCACGTGGTTTGCAAAGTACTACATTACTGACCACTCCTTGTCTTGAGCCCCAACTTTGCTCACCTGCCCTGGCACTATTGTTCACTCCATCCTATGCTTCCAAATTTGCCTATGTGTGCTCCTCTCCTGTTTTTTGAGCATTAACTTCTCTCTACTTTAGAACAGTGCCCATCTTATCACCATCTAACTCATTTTTTAGGTCCAAACCTGGAATTTGCCTACCGCAGGAAGCTTTCTATCTCACTCCTTCTCACGTCGGGTATGTGTCTCTCCCATGTGGTTGCATGGTTCTTACTATCCAACACTTCTTATATTTTCATTTAACAAATAGAATTACATATTTTCAACATGTAGTTGATATCGGAAGTAAAATCACTTCCTACAATGGTTAAATCTAGCCATAAACAATGTCCTCATGTGCTTGTGATCTTTGTGATAGGAATGCACAACATTCACTCTTTCAACTTTTCAAGAATACACTATATCACCGTTGACTAGCCTTCTTGCGCTACAATAGCTCTCTTGAAATTTATTCCTTTGCTATAATTATTTGACTGTGGACCAACATCTCTTCATCTCTCCATCTCTGGTAACCCTGTCCTCTTAAACTGTTCTCTCAATTTCTTTAAGGCCTGTTTGTCTAGACTCCTTCTATGAGGCAGGTCATGAAATATTTGTCTTTCTATGCCAGATTTATTTCATTATCATTATGTCCTCCGGAGGTATCCACTTTACCACAAATGACAGAATTCAGTTCTTTTTAATTGACTTAGCTTAATGACTGGATAGAGTATATGCACGTTTTCTTTATCCATTGACCCACTGACGGGCACTTGAGCTAATTCCAGTGCTCTTAACAGCTTTTAACAGCCAAACTATCTCTCAAGGCCCAGTGCTAGACTTTCTTCAGGCTACTGTTTATAAGCAATTTCATTTCCCAAATTCTTCTCATACATATAATGTGCATCTTTCCCACACAGCTGAGTGTTGCCTTTGTATACAACTGGAGATTTTATGCCCTTTACTTACAGCTACATCTACATTTCTTTTTTAAAATAATATTTAACTTATTATTTCATGTGTATGAGTGTTTTGCCTGCATGTATGTAAGTACACCAGGTGTGTGCAATGCCTGGACAAGTCAAAAGGTGTCAGATGCCCTGGAACTGGATTAAAGACAGTTGTTAGCCACCTTGTAGGTAGTAGGAATTGAATCTAGGTCCCATAGAAGAACAGCAAGTGTTCTTAAGTGCTAAGCCATCTCTCCAGCCCTACATCTACATTTCTTTCTTTTTTAATATTTTATATATTTTTTAATTTTATGCATATGAATGTATTGCCTGCATGTATGTAAGTGTACCCACATCATGCAATGCCCCTGAAGGTGAGAAGAGGGCATCAGATCCCCAAGAATTGGAGTTGTGGATGGTTGTTAGCTATCATGTGGGTACGGGGAATTGAACCCAGGTCCTCTGCAAAAACAGCAATTAAGAACACTGTTTTTGCAGAAACTGCTGAGCCATCCCTCCAGCCTCCTACTTCTACATTTCTTATATTGAAAAATGTAATTGGATTCAATATACCATCTAAGAAGTATTTCCCTACTTATTTCATTAATTTTATTTTCTCTATTGCTGTTTGACTATTAATCTGAGTAACTTTATTTATTGCCTTTTGATATTGCAATAGTCATTCTTATCTATAATAGTCTATTTCAAATAACATACTAGCTCATGAAAATGTATAAACAAAACAATAATTTAAGTACTTCTGCGTTTTTTGCTATTGATTATATTTTACTTCTGTTCTTGTTACAGAACTCTTACAACCATTTATCTTTGGATTAAACAATTATGTCTCTTTAAGAAATTGAGAAAAATACTTTTTTCTTACCCATTGATATTGACTCCAACATCTTTATTTCTTTTTGCTTAATTATGTTTCTGTTTGATACTTTTTTACATGAAAACTAGTATCAAATTTTAATTGGAATTATATAGCAAAAAAAACTCACTCTTATGCCAGGGAACATACATTTATTTTACCTTCAAGTTGAAGTGCTTACTTTTCCTTTTAACACTATATAAATATGTAATTCTACTGATTTTTAACCACTATTGGTTCTGTAATTGGTAATTTCTTTCACTTCCTTTAATAGGAACTGATTTCAAGATCTTTTCTAAGTCATTGGTTTTCAGCAATGTTGTCATTTGTTGGTTTTACTTCTCTTTATATATTAAAATTTCACTGCTCTCTTTGAAAATATGATTTGATGGTTTTTCAGCAGATTTAGGAAGTATTTTACAATATTTTTCCAACATTTCTCTTGCAAGCTTTCTCTTTGGAGATTCTAAAATATTTGTTAGAGTATATAATACTTCCTTAGAGGATGGTCCCAACATTTTCAATATTTCTCATATTTCCTTCAATTGGATTATTTCCATTACTACCTTGAAGTATGCTAGCACTGTTTTTTAACATTAAATTTTGCTCCAGAATCCAATCATACAAAAGAGTTATCTCTGCCAGGTGTGGTGGCACATGCCTTTAACTCCAGCACTCAGGAGGCAGAAACAGAGCTCTGTGAAATGGAGGACAGCCTGGTCTCCATAGCAAGTTCCAGGTAAGCTGGGGCTACTAGAGACCCTGTCAAAAAACAAGTATTTTCAAAATCATACTAGAAATCTACATTTAGTACCTTTCACATTATTCTTCTTAGATTCACTATCTCCTTCTTCATTATATATATTTGTTCCCTTCAAAACTTGAAATACATTCATACATAGTTTCAATGTATCTATTTCACTAATATATGGTAAATGGACTTTTGCTATAAAATCCTGCAAGTTTTGACACACATAAAGATCCATATATCCAATATTACAAAGTGAATATGGAATATTTCACCTCAAACACTCCCTTTAATTGTGTCTTCACATCCATTCCCTTCCATCCCCTAGCCCTGGCAACTCCTGACCTGATCTGCATCCTCATAGCATATCCTGTAAGGATGTCCTTTAGGTAGAAAAAAACAATACGTGTCCTTTGGAGACTGGTTGATTTCACTCATCATTGACCTTGGCTTGCGACACTAGTCCATTTGAACTTCTAACTATCATCACATTGTAGGCCAGGAAAGTATTTGAAATTCTTAGTGACAACCTGAAGTTTCGTGATTCAAATTCTCAAGCATTTATCTATAGTGTTGACTAATGCGTTCAGCATTACAATTAGGAAATAATTTACACTTTTTGATCGTGTATTTAAAATTCACATTTTATACCAGGCTTTTATCTTAAATCTATGTGGTATTTCTTACTAGAAGAGCCTTAAATCTTATAAAAATTCAAGAAACCCAGAACAAGCATCACGTGAAATTTAGTTTAAAATAAACAACCAAACATTATACTGGCAAAACATTAAAACACATTCACTTTTTCAAAAGTAAATTGCATGCCTTTCAGCAGTTAAGTAGAGGAAAAAATACCTTATACATTAAAAACTCAACAGGGGTCTGACTGCATTTCCTGGCTGAGTCAGCCCTCACTTTGTTCCCTCTACTTCACCTGTTTTGTATTTCCAATTTTCCTATAGTTAAGTCCCATGTTGATATTATTTTGCAACACAGTAAGTTTCTAAACATTGCTATTTCCTGAAGGATCATGATTTCTTGCTTGTTCACAGCAGACAATTTAGGCTCAGCTTAAGCCCTTTTCATTGGATAGCTTTTCTGTTGGGAGAACAAAATCCATCAACTCTCTGGTTTGTTCCAGTCATACCTCAGCTGTTCTCCATTAGCCTCAGCCTAAGGGAGTGAGAAGTGCATTTTTTTTTCTCTAATAGAAAAGAAGAAGAAAAGGAACAATTAATAGCCATTGAACTCCTCCCCTGTGTCAGGTTCCTAGTATCAATATGTCTGCTGTATGTCCTCTCAATAACACATGAAGAAATTTGCCATACTGGGACTCAGCTTCAACACCTGGAGAGTGTCAGTGTTGATTTTAAATCCACATCTGACTGTATACCTAAAGCCCTCACCAGTAGTGCTTAAAAACACCATCTACATTAACTGAACAAATAACTAGCACTAATTACACTTAACTGTGTAATTATAGCATTTCGCAGAATAATGATAAATTACTTCACAGAAACAAGCACCAGCAGTTTCTTCAAACTTTAATTCTTGAAGCATGTACATGTATCTTCATACTTCAAAATACATTCAGCAGGTGGGACACAAGACATCAACTGGCTGCTTTCTGCTTTACAAAAGTTTCTTTGTACTGGACATATTTCTGGATGTTTACTCTTGTGTTCATTAGCCACTTTCAATTATAATCTGCCAACTTTTTAAAATATATTTGGAATTTTATGCTTCAACACTAATTCAGCACCTGTTTTGCTTGGTAATTTCTTGGGAGCTATAATATAAGCACAGCCATTACGTACATTGAGCTGTGGCAGGCTTGCTTGTTTACTGAGTTTGTGTTTCGCACACCAGTACCTAATCTGCCAAGTCAGGAGGAATGTGTTTATATGGTGGAGTTCACAAGTATTTGACTGCTCCTTGACCCTCAGATACAAGTGGGAAAAACAGCTGTTGAAATTGAGTTAAGCAAATGGTGGCTATCTTTGATGTTCCACTGTCTAAAAAGGTGGAGCTAAAATAAACCAGAGCTGCAGTCTCTACTGACAGTCCTCCCAAGCATCTTTTCTCATTCTCTTGTTTTTTCTTTCAATCCTCACTCCCCCTTTCAGGTACTGTCCATCTTGCCAGCTGGTACCGGCAGTAATCTAAGGAATGAATGAGGTTCAGCACTTTGTATATCAGTTATCACATTGCATGAGAAAGAATGAAATATGAAACACCTCAGATTTTTCTAAAAGAGTAGAGAAACTACAAGGGCTTTCTTCCCTTTCACCAAACCTCATACAGAGACCCTAACCACCACAGAAGTGCTTCAGTTGAACACTAGACCCTGGGACAGTGTTCACATGGGGAACAATAAACAATATAATCCATATTGCTCATGAAATGCATGCCTGAAAGGAAAGGAAAATTTCTGACTTTAGCTTCTAGAACAACAGAAAAGTAAATACACAGAATCAATATGAAGATCTTGGGCTATTGTATTAACGAAACAGGGAAACTCTGATTTGAAATATAAGTGTGTGAATGCCACACTTTTAAAATCATGTATCATAAAAATAAACAAACACAAAAACCAATGGAGAGTACAACAAGCTGCCAATTAGCAGAACTGAGTCCAATTTTCAATGACTTTTCAAACAAGTACCATACTACCTCACTGATGTGTTTTCCCCCCGTGTGTACTGAACCTGCTGTACTCACTCCATATATAAGCTTTACTTTTGATTTAAGCAGTTAGCATTTCAGGTTATAAGCAATATAACAGGCAATAACACCATGCGCAGCAAGCCAGTGTAATGTAAAACATAAAAAGCAATTTTCTCTTTATAAGATATTGATTTTTAAATAACTAATCAAGGTTCCAGGTTATCCTATAGAAGGAAAGAAGAGTAAAGGAAAACTAGGATTAATAAAGCTATACATACAATTTCCCATCTCTGAACTTGAATTTTAAAGCAATTAATGAAATTACTTAGGGATCAATATTACACATGTGAGAGATGTCATAATAATAAATGAAATGAAGATTTGAAATTTTTCTTAAGTTTCCAAGCAGATTTCATTGTTAAGTGAACTAAAATTAGTGTATTTTTACTTTTAGGGCTAAATTTGTTCAAATGGTTGAATTTAAAAAAGATGCTTGAATTTTCCTTAATGATAGCTCAAGGTTACTGTGAGGCATGGGAGCCTCAGATGTAGCAAAGTTATGTTCATTCAGGTTTAGTGACCTTGATCATGGCCAATTTAAAGACTCTGGGAACAAATGAATCCCTGACCAAAGCTGTAACTTATGCTTTGGTATTTCATTTTAAACTGTAGCTTCAGGAGAAATTGCCATGAAATATTTGATTCCTCAAGGAGTCTTTCTGTTGAATGACCTGAATGGAGTCTTGGAAGCACAGTTACCTGGCAAACTTAACGATAATGGAGAATAAAAAGTTAAAGAAAGCACTACCATCCTCAGGCCTCTTGGCTTAAGTCTATAGCGCAACTCTCGCACCGGGACTTCCTAAGACATATTCACCCTTCCATCCCTCCTGCCGTTCTATACTCCTAGTTTGGGCCCTGCGCCATTCCTAGACTTGGGGCCCCAGACACCTGGGGAACCAATACTGCTTCCTGATCCTTCTCACCCAGACCAACTCAGTCCCTTTCTTGGGCTCCAGGAGCACCGCTTCTGGTCCTGGCACCGCCCTCACCTCTCTCTGCTTCCCTGGGCCTGCACCACCAGCTAACTCTCCTATCCTCAGGCCTCTTGGGGTAAGTCTATAGCGCAGCCCTCTGCGCCCGGACTTCCTAAGCCACATTCACCCTTCCATCAACACCCCCCCCTACCGTTCTATACTCCTAGTTTGGGCCCTGTGCCATTCCTAGTCTTGGGGCCCCAGACACCTGGGGAACCAATACTGCTTCCTGACCCTTCTCACCCAGAGAAACTCAGTCCCTTTCTTGGGCTCCAGGAGCACCACTTCTGGTCCTGGCCCTGCCCTCACCTCGCTCTGCTTCCCTGGGCCTGCACCACCGGCTAACTCTCCTAGCCTGCACTACTATCCTCAGGCCTCTTGGGGTAAGTCTATAGCGCAGCT
>NW_008341810.1:6072130-6082291 GCF_000622305.1 Nannospalax galili | reverse complement strand
GAAATTTTAAAAAAAAAAAAAAAAAAAAAAAAGTTAGAGAATTGTACTATACATACACCTGTGCTGTTCCTCCCTGAACTTCAGAATGCTTAGCTTCTAAGAAAACAGAAAACAATATAAAATCTACAGTATATGAAGCATACAAAACAGTCTCTAAAAATGAGCTTATCCCTGACCTCATGAAAGGACCACACTTGCATATGGCTTATGTCTTACACAGACTCTTATCACAAGACTGTTTTAAAAAAAAAAAAAAAAAAAAAAAAGTTAGAGAATTGTACTATACATACACCTGTGCTGTTCCTCCCTGAACTTCAGAATGCTTAGCTTCTAAGACAATAGAAAACAATATAAAATCTACAGTATATGAAGCATACAAAACAGTCTCTAAAAATGAGCTTATCCCTGACCTCATGAAAGGACCACACTTGCATATGGCTTATGTCTTACACAGACTCTTATCAGTTATCACAAGACTATTTTTTTTACAAAATAAGATGAAGGAGGCCTGGTATTTCTTAGACAATCATAAAAATGTTGGAAATATGGAAGCTGTTGATTCCTCAGAAATGCACAATTTAAGTATTAGATGTTCACCCCTTTCTATGTTTATAATTCTGCTGGTAAGGTCTCGTTAACCACCGAAAACTATTGGTTGCTTTTCTCTCTTGACAGCTCACAAGGAACCTTCCAATACAATCAAAAGTCTATGAACCACAACAATGACAATCTCTGGTGGCACAATAGTGGTACTTAAATTTTGGGACGGAAGGACCACTCAGTAGGAGGAAATGCATGTCTGGTACTGTAAACCTAGTCAAATAACCTTGACTGAAGAGGTCATAGGGGTGAACCTATTACTGCTGTTTTCCTACACCAGTTTCTAACTCTATTCTAAGTATATATAAATATGTATGCCTTATATTCACAGATAAATGTATCTCTCATCCCTCCTCAAAGAAGCTTTTATTTCTGCAACAGATTGAAACTATACAGAGATTCACAACTGGTCAAAATGCAGAGAATAAGTAACTGCAGGGTGCCCAGAACAAATAGATGCATCTCCAACTCAACCTCTACACCTAAAGCTCAGGGTATATAAAGGTAAGGGGGCAGAAAGATTGAAAGAGGCAGAGGGACAGCTATGTGCTGAAAGACAGTGTGTCCTAGACACGACAGAGACATCCATGAAATCTTAACGATATTGTTGCCTAAATGAAACCTGCATAATGGCAACAGCAGTTGCATGCCAACATGGATGAGGGAAATTTCACAAAGTCCCACCTCTCGATCAAAAGCCATAGGTAATCAATGGCTGCTGGGAAAGGGAGAATCAGTTTTTTCCAGGGACAAGCTCTCTGATAGGTTATCCAATCTTGCTATCAGCACTAAAGACATGTACATATAAGCAATATTAAATACAATCGGTGGGTTGTATGTAAATTAGTATAAAATTGCATATATTAACTGTAAATATACATATGTTCTATATATAGATACATAACATGTAAATGTATATGACATGTATACATAATATATGTATATATGTAACAATAATAGCTGAGGAAAAGTCACAAAATTGAGAGTGCTGGCAAGGGAAGAGGTGGATGAGGGAGAGGGAGGGGTGAAAATCTGTAAATATTGTATTCACATGAAGTTCACAAAAAAAATTAAAAATTTAGTTCACCATCTTCACCTTCTGGGACTAGACACTTGAACTTATTGTTTGCATGCCCAGGTGAGCAAGTCAGAATGTCACCCATCTCTCTCCTCGGAGACTGGCCTAGAAAGTTCTGTTCCAGCACTAGACTAACCCAGTGACTTAGCTAGGACAAGTCCACTCTACCTCAGTCTCCACACTCACAGATTACCCAACTCATACTGCAAACCAGCCTGTAATCACCCCTGTCCCTCAAATAAAAAATAAAATTGAAAAGCTGAAGTACAGACCAACTAACTATTCATCCCTGATCAAAATCAACCAAGCAATCATACAATTAAAAACAGAACTGTTCTAGTTTGTTTCCTCATTGCTGTGACAAAATACTCTAACCAATACCAACTTGGGGAAGAAAGGATTTATTTGGCTTATATCTCCTGGATCACAGTTCATCAGGGAGCCCAAAGTAGGCTCTCATGGCAGGAACCTGGAGGCAGGAGCTGGAGCACAGGCCATGGAGGAATCATGCTTACTGGCTTGTTCCCCTGACCCCTCCTCAGCTTGCTTTCTTATGCAATACTGGCCCACCTACCAGGGATGGCACCACCCACAGTGGACGGGGCTCTCCCACGTCACTCAACAATCAAGAAGATGTCCCACAAACATGGCCACAGGCCAGTCCTGTGGAGGCAATTCCCCAACTGAGGCTCCCTCAACCCAGGTATGTCAAGTTGACACTAAAGCTATCCAACACAAGACCCAAGCTTCTGTTCAACAAAGGCAGACTAGAATTGTACATCAGAAACAAAACCAGCAAACGAAGTCCATATCCAGGTCACAATTCAAAAACACAAACGATGCAAAAAAAAAAAAAAGCCCTGAATCCAACAAGTGTTCTACAAGGAGAACTATCCAGAGGAACCCCAGGACACAGAAATTAAAGGAACAATTATAAACATGTTCTAATAATTCAAAGATTTTTAATAACACACAAATACTTTAAGGAACTTGAAGAGGCTATAAATAGGCTTCTGACTGAAGCTCAAGAAAATACAAACATACAGCCAAATGAAATGACAAAATAATTCTAGTTTTGAAATTTGAATTCATGAAAGAGATAGAAATATTGGAGAGATGGCTCAGTGGTTAAGAATACCTGCTGTTCTTCCAGAGGACCTAGGTTAGATTCCCAGCCCTCACATGGCAGCTAGAACTGTCCATTAACTCCAGTTGCAAGGAATCTGACACCCTCTTCTGGCCTTCATGTGCATCGCATACAAGTGGTGCACTTACATACATGCAGGCATAACATTTATACACATTAAATTAAAATAGTAAAACATTAAAAACAAGAGGTAGAAATATTGAACAAAACACAAATTGAGATGAAAATGGGATTAATACAACTCAATAATCTAATTAGAAAACACAGGAGAGGAGAAGAATCAAATGTAAAACAGAATATCAAAATTTGAAGTTAAAGTTGTAGAATTGGACCACTTATATAAAGAGCATGTAATAAATTTTAAATGCAGGAATGGAATATGCAGAAGCTGTGAGACCATGGAAAGATAAAATCTATGAATTATAGGCATAGAGGACAGAGAAAAATCTCAGATCAGTAGCATTGACCAGAACTTCAAAAAGATTAGAGAAAAAACTTCCCTAAATTAAGGAAAAACCTACCCATACAGCTACAAGAAGCACACAGAACATCAAATAGGCAGGACCAGAAAAGAAACTCCCAATAGGATAACATAGTAAAAACACAAAATTTTCAGAACAAAGAGAGGACACTGATTCAAGAGAAAAACAAGTGTAAGAAAAAACATCAAAATAATTGCTGACTTTTCACTGCAAATTTTAAAAGCATCTGGAACAATGTATTTTAAAGTCAAGGTCTAATGACCACCAATGTCAACTCATACTACTTTACCCAGCAATACTGTCTATCATAGTCAAAGGAGAAAGAAAAATATTCCACTATATGAACAGGCTGAAAGAATTCATATCCACCAAACCATCCCTTCAAGGAATAATGGAAACAATACAACAGACTGAAGAAAGGAATAATCAAACCCTAAAGGCTATGAAAAGTAAGCAAATGGAACTCTAATTATGAAAACATAAAATAGGACTAAGAACGCAAACGGAAAATAAAATGACAGTCACCAACACACATCTTTCAATAACATTAAATATTGATGGCCTCAACTCCCACTCAAAAGACCCAAGCTAGTTGAATGGATTAAGAAAAAAATCCCATCTTTTTGTTGTATATAAGAAACTAGTTTTTCTTCATGGATAGGCAGAATCTTGGCATGAAAGGATGAGGAAAAAACATATTCCAAGAAGTGGGATGAAGAAACAGGCAGGCATTGCTGTCCTAATATCTGACACAAATTTCTAACTAAAATAATTAAAAAGAGATAAAGAGTGTCATTTCTTTCTGATCATGGAAACAATCAACCATGAAGACATTACAAGTATAAACATATATAAACTCTGTGCAACCAATTTCATAAAAACAGTACTACTGGAATTCAAGGCCCATATTAACCCTAACTCAATAGTAACTGACTTTATTACTCCACTTTCTTTAATATACAGGTCATTTGGACAAAGAATAAACAGAGAAACATCTATATTAAATGATATCAACAGCAAATGGACCTAACAGATATCTATAGAGTATTTTACTCAAGCATCAAAGAATATACATTCTACTCAGCTGCCCATATATAGCACATAGTAGGTCACAAAACAAACCTCAGCAAATACAAAAACATATATACTATCTGACCACAATGCGATAAAGCTTAAAATCAATAGCAAAAAATGTTCTAGAAACTTCACAGTCTCATGAAGATTAAACAACATATTCCTGAATGATGACTAGGTCAAAGAAGAAATCAAAAAGAAAAGAAAAATACTGCTGAAATTAAATCAAAGTGAATACACAACACAACAAAACCTCTGAGACACATTCAAAAGCAGTCCTAAGAGGGAAGTTTATAGCTCTAAGCTATAAACTATTACAAATCAGAAAGAGCACAAATAAATGACAGTCATAATACTCAAGAATCTGGAAAAACAAGAACAAACCAAACTGAAACTCAGCAGATAAGATGAAATAATAAAAGTCAAAGCACCAAGTCTTAGATTCATTGATTTATTCTTTGTATTGCTTTCCTTATTTCTCTTTCCACCAAGTAAATAACTTGATCGGCATGGCACATGATCTGTATTTTAGCAATTTCTTTTATCAAGTATGCTTTGCCCTTAACAAGGTTATAGCTATGACCTCAAAAATTTATATGCATAAAGCATCTGTAAATAAATTTGGCTTTTACTCAACATAACACTTTTTCATGAAGTACTAATAGAAGCTAATTTGGGCATATACATGCAAATACATACTTACAGTTATATATGTATTCACAGAAGTGAGTTACATTTACCACAAAACTGTACTCTAAGTGGAGAGTTTAGTAGATTTTCTGTTTGTGAATTTCATATTGTTGGGTCTCAAGCATCACAGCTTCATGCAAGTTGACTTTCTCAGTGGTTTTACAAGAACAGCTGTCAGAAACCAGATGTTACTGATGAAGTGCCCAGTGCTGTGAACAATCTTTAAAACTCACTCTCCACATTGTGTCTAATCTTGGTATCAATGTGGCCATCACAATGCTTAAGATTATTTCGCCTCTGCACAATGCAAATTTACCAGCTATACCTCTTCACTCCCTGAAGAACATGTATCTGCCTTAATTCCAACTTTTTTGCACTTCCTGACTGCTAGAAGTTATTTAGCTATTTTAGTTATTTTATTCAACTATTTCTTTGTTTTCATGGTCTTAATTCAGTCTTCACATTTATATTATATTTCTAATTGCTATTTTGAAATCATTGCCTTGTTTCCCTTAGGTAGCCGTTCTATAGAAGGAAACATAATGGGGGTGTTCATATCTGTAGTAGACATATTTATTATCTTGGTTATTTATGTGCTGTGGTTTTTTTGGGGGGGTTGTTTTTTTCTATGAGACCTAAGAATCAAATTGTTGGTGCTGTTTGTTGGTATGGATAGATGATCTTGTCTTTGTTGAACAGTTATTTGTATCTCTTTTAATATTTAATTTATTATCTTTATTTTATGTGTATGAGTGTACCCATGCCATGCAGTGCCAGTGGAGGTCAGAAGATGGCATTGGATCCCCTGGAACTCGAGTTATGAACAGCTGCTAGCTGCCATATGGGTGCTGGGAATGGAACCCGGGTCCTCTGTAAGAGCAGCCAAGGCTCTTAACTGCTGAGCCATCTCTCCAGCCTTGGTATTTATATCTTTGTTTGCTGTTTCCCCAACTTGTCAGGTTATGACCCAGCTGAATACTGGCTGGTATTTAGTTTGGGGGCCACTTTATGTTGATGTGAAAATGAGTAGTGAGAATTAGGGATAGGTCCAACTTTTGAGTTCAGGTTCCAGGTCGACCTGGAACAGCAGGGTGGGCTGTGTTGTTTGGCTGCTAGGTGAATAGGTTGGCTGATAGATCAGGCTCAAAGAGTTCATAGGTCTTGGGGCACGAGGATCCTAGTAATCTGAGCAGCAGTAATCTGCTAGTAATCTGAGAGCAACAGAGGTCTGGGAAAGTTCCCAAGAGCACAAAATGATCCTTGCGGAGCTGATATGAGGATGGTGGAGCACAGGAACCAGTGGGGAATTCATAATGGCAGGTCTAGGGGGTCCTCATCGAGGATCTGGGGATCCTCAAGCATTCTAACAGAGCTGAGACAGCATGTGCAGGGAAGTGCTGCAAAGGAAGCACACAATGTCAGGTCTGGTAAAGCACACAGGAGTGCCCAAGGGTCCTGAGAGAGCTGAGACGGAGGAGAAGAGACATGTGGAAAATGAAACTCACAAAGGCAGGTCTGGAGAAGCTCCCAGATCTGGGGGCCCACAGGAGTCCTAACAGAACTGAGATTGGGAGTGCATGGAGGTATGGGAAAGGCGGTGCACCAAGGCCTTGATATGCGTTCTTAAGGAGTAACCCAAAATGTGAGGTAGAATGGATTAGAACTTTATAGTTCATGGAGTAACTCAAAGAATGTTGAGAAGAGTAAGAAAAATCCATGAAAACCTTACACATGTCAACTAATAATTGGTGAAAATTATGGAAGATCATTTCCATTTCTGTCTTTATGACCATTAAGTTCAGGCTAAATTTAATCAAGGACACTATATATTTTATCTCTGACTTCAATTACATTGACATCTGTCTTATCTAAGTAGTCTAGGAGCTATTTTCTTCTTCATTTTAGATTTGCCAATTTTTCAAGCACTCATAAAATCTTTGACTATCTTGTAAAAGAATATATTGGTACTCTGCTATCATGGTAGAATAAAGGCAAGTTTAAATTCACAACACTAACAATGCAATTCAGAGCAAATTGGTGGTGATTCGATTCAACTAACTCCCATTTATATTTAAATGTTTAAATTATATCAGTGTATGCTCTCTATAAATCCATTATGATAGTCATTTTACCTACAAAATATTTTCATAATTGCACTTAACATTTGCCTATAAAAGCACTTCAGTTTATTGTTTCAGTAATTAGTAATATGAGTGCCTAACTTATATACTATGGGTCATATAAATATCTGGCAAGTATTTCCATTCCTTACATTCTGATAACAAACTTTTAGTTTCTACCTGAACTTTAATAGATTGAAAAAAAAAAACTCTGATATTTAGGTTTGCAAAGTGGTTCAGCAGTTAAAGGTACTTTCTGCCTGATAACATGAGTTCAAGCCCTGGAACCTTTATGGTGGAAGGAAAGAACATGCATTCTCAAGTTCCTACCACCGTGTGTATGTGTGTGTGTGTGTGTGTGTGTGTGTGTGTGTGTGTGTGTGTGTGTGTGTCTGTGTCTGTGTGTGTTTGTGGGTGTGTATAAAGAAAAGTGAAATTTACCGATGTCAAATTAACTTTCCCAGTCAATATTGTATCTCTGTCCATTTTATGGTTCCTTTAGTCAAAACTAAATGTCATTTTCTGCATAATCATCACTACTTCTAAGTTCCCCAGTAGAAAGCCCAATTTTAGATCTTTTTATGCAAACATAATTTCCATGCAAAGCAGTTTTGCACATAAGAGATAACTATGAGGAATATATTGGTTTCTGTAGAAGGCCTGGTTGATGAAAGTTACTTTGGACTTTATTTCACTGTACAATATTACACTTAACAAAAGCATTTTGAAACACTCTTCATTCTTTGTAGTGTGGAAGCCTACTCTATTTTAATAAACTGAGCAAAACTTTGGATCATCTGGCAACTTTTTCCACACTCTTTTACCCCTTCCCTACCACTCAAGTCTTGGCAACAGATAAGTCTGTCAAACCTGGAGTGGAAGGTGTGACCAGGAACTTCTGGTGGTTTCTTAAATCATTGTCCATCTTATTAAGTATTTTATGGAGATTTCAGTAATTTCCTCCACATTTTCTTTGCAGAATGATATCTCCAAATATGCGAATGTTAAGTACCAATTTATTTCTCTCAATTATAAAATAATGTCAGTTTAAAATTAGAAGTATCTTTCTTAGGATTATTATATAAAAGTATGTTCTTGCTAAAGAACAACTAAATACCTGTTGCCTCTAACAAAACTGAATTTCTCCACTACACTGAAATTACCTTAGTACCACTTTTTTTTACTAAAATAAAAGCATCGTTTTAAAAACATCTGTTCTTGGATTACAGAATGAATACCTAACTCAGAAATTTTATGGAGGGAATGTACTTAAGATTTAAGTTCAATTGTCATCTTGGTTAATACATTTATGAAATTTCACTGTTGTACAAAATGATTCATATTTGGAAGACACTTTTCTGTGTGTGAATTTTATAAGTTTACTTTGAAGAGGTGACTTAAAGTTTCTGTTCTTTTGAGGTAGACAAGGATTTACTTCAAGATCCTTTATCTAAGGATGTCATTATTGTGTCAAAAGCAGGGACAGTTTTACAAAGTCAGGATATATTACTGGATAAGATCATTCATGAATTTTATCTCAATTTTATTTTCAAACTTGTAGGTGAGCAATTAGATTCTTAATAATTGCATAGAAATCATTTTAAATACATAACAATAAAATATATTTAAAAATATTTAAACATTAAGGAAAAGTAAATTACCCAAGTGCTTCCTCTCACTTAATTCTACACACTGTAAGGCCAGCCCCAGGACAGAAGCCATGGAAGTGCCTGGGTCAGTACACAACAATGGAGCTAGAGGCAGGGGACTGAGAAGATTTCAGAGAGCTGGGAAGACAGGGTCTGGCAAGCAGGGATCAGGCAGTTGTGCAGAAGGCATCACTTGGTCTCAGCACTGCATACATTGTAAAGCATTGCACATAGCTGTAAAAGCAGTGGTCTGAAGGAATTTATCGTCCCCTAGACTGAAGCTCCAAGTGTGGTTCCTACTTCTGCACTACTCAAAAGCCTTACTAGAGTTGCCATACCTAGGCTCTACCTCAAATTTCTACTGAACCAGAAAATCTGGGTTAGGATACTGTGTGTGTGTGTGTGTGTGTGTGTGTGTGTGTGAGAGAGAGAGAGAGAGAGAGAGAGAGAGAGAGAGAGAGAGAGACTTAAGTTGTTTCTTAAAAATTCATTTATTTTTTAAATTTTGCTATTTTTATTTCATGTATATGCATGTATTGCCTGCATGTAGGTAAGTGCACCTGTGTCGTGCAGTGCCTGCGGAGGTCAGAAGAGGCTGTCGGATCCCCTGGGACTGGAGTTACAGACAGTTAGCTGCCATGTGGGTGCTGGGATTCGAACCCGGCTCTTCTGCAAGAATAACCAGTGTTCTTAACTGCTGAGCCATCTCTCCAGCCCCTTATTTATTTTCTTTAATGTGTACGAGAGTATTGCCTGCATGTATGTAAGTGCACTCATGTTGTGTTATGCCCACAGAGGTCAGAAGTGGGCATCAAATCCCCTGAAACTGGAGTTAAGGACAGTTGTTAGCCACCATGTGGGTGCTGGGAATCAAATCCAGGTCCTCTGCAAGAGCAGCCACTGTTCTTAACCAGTGAGCCATCTCTCCTGCCCCAAGACTTAATTTTTTAAAGCAATCCATTTTAGAGAAAAATTCTAGAATAAGCATAGAGATATCTCATGTAGCCTCTGTACCACACATGAAAAGCCTCTCCTGTGTCAACCTCTCAACAACGTACTGATGCATTTATCACAACTGATGAGATGGTCAATACATCTGCATCTTTATCAGTCATAGCCCATAGTTTGCAGTAGAATTCTCTCCATATGTTGCAGATTCCCTAGGTTTCCATACATATATAAAGATGTACTGGCCAACTTAGTACCAGAGTACTTTATTCCTATTAAAATGATTAGTACTCTACCTGTTCGTTCCTTTCATCCATCTAACTCCCAGAAACCCTTGATATTTTATCATTTCTGTAATGTTATTTCTTCCAGA
>NW_008341810.1:6028895-6072060 GCF_000622305.1 Nannospalax galili | reverse complement strand
GAGAGAGAGAGAGAGAGAGAGAGAGAGAGAGAGAGAATGCACATCAGGTACCAGGAGTCACATGTCAAAG
Organism: Nannospalax galili; assembly: GCF_000622305.1. Classification (NCBI taxonomy): domain Eukaryota; kingdom Metazoa; phylum Chordata; class Mammalia; order Rodentia; family Spalacidae; genus Nannospalax; species Nannospalax galili. The sequence goes on along the minus strand of NW_008341810.1, from coordinate 6,071,990 downwards.
TCAGAAGGTATCCTGTACAATTTGGTTCTCTCCCTCACCTTCTACCACACGGGACCTGGGAATCAAGCTCAGGTTGTCAGGTTTGAAGGAAAATGCATTAACCCACTGAGTCATGTCCCCAGTCCTGGATTCCTTCTTATACTAAGTAGTGTAGTATGCACTGACATTTTTTTTCCACATCTGTGTGTGGCTATAACATTACAATACCTTTGAGAAATAGCAAAAGCATGATTCTGGGAATGTTGTGGGAATATGTTTAGTTTTCCAAGGCACTGCTGATCTGTCTTCCAATCTGAGTATACCACTCCATCTTCACAATAAATAAATAAAATGAGAGTTCTTGTTGTTCCACGTCTTCCCCAGTATTTAAGGATGTCAGTGTTCTGGATGATGCTCATTTTAATAGGTGCATGGCAGTATCTCAGTATATAGCTGTTTTCATTATACTGATGACATACAATATGCAGCATCGTTTCCCATGTGTATTTAACATCAGTACATATTCTTTTAGTGTGCATATGAGTGTTTAGGGTGAATTTATATGTGTACAACTTTCATGCAGTGCCCAAGGAGACCAAAAGAGGGTATTAGATACCCTGGAACTGGAGTCACAGAGGGCTGTGAACTACCACATGGGTGCTAGGAAATGAGCGTAGGTCTTCTGCAAGAGTACCAAGTGCCCTTAACCATTTCGATTTCTCTCCTGTCCCACTCTGTACATATGCTTTGGTAAGGTACAAGTTTCTGTTGAGATAGTCTCAAGCTCAGAAATTCTTCATTTCACTGTATCCAGTCTAATAGCAAGCCTACCTATACTGGTTGGAATAAGAAATACCCCCTGTAGGCTCATGTGCTGTAACACTTGGTCCCTACTTGGTGGTGAAGTTTAGGAAGGTTATGGAACCTTTAGGAGGTAGGGCCTTGCTGGAGGAAGTATGTCACTGGGGAGGGCTTTGAGGATTTGTATAGTTTTCCCCCACTTCCTGTTCCCTCTTTCTGCTTCCTGGGTACAGATGAAATAAGATCTCTCTGCTTCTCAACCACCAGGCCAGCCTCTCACAAATGTCTGCTGCTGTGCCTTCCTGGCCATGGGAATGTACCCCTGTGGGACTGTAAGCTAAAATAAACCATTTTCTCCTCCAACTTGTTTTTGGTCTTGGTATTTTATCACAAAACAGAAAAGTAACTAATATACTACCAAAGTCATTTTTCATTTCTCTTCCAGTGTACTTTTTTTGACTGTTGGCATTTTGCTGGGTTTTTATTTTTCTTATGATTTCTTCCCTGCTGCTATATTGCCTGAAATTCTTACAGGCTAACTACTTTACCCATCAGAATATAATGCATAAATGCTTTAAATTCTCTTTTTCTGCGATTTTAGAAGTATTTTTATTTACTTTTTTGTTGTTTTTTTAATTTTTTATTCTAAAATTATTTATTTAATAACCACATAATTAGAAGAAGCATTTCATTACAACAGCATTGACACATTCAATAACAATATCCAGAGCTAAGATGCATCTCTTTCAAAATTGGCTGTAAATTTGTAGGTTTAGAGTTGAATTAATACAGTTATACAATAATTAAATGATTCTAACATTCCTGCTGTACATGGTGCTGCCCTGATGCTTCAGCTGTTGCCTCAATCTGGTTTTTCTCCCCCTCCTCCTCATCCTCTTCCTCCTCCTCCATCTTGTGTCTGTTTTTTTAATATTCTATTGTTTTTATTTTATGTGTATGTGTATATTGCCCGCATGTGTACAAGTGTACCTGTGTCATGCCTGGGGAGGTCAGAAGAAGACATTGGACATCCTGGAACTAGAATTACAAATGGTTGTTAGCCACTATACGGGGGTGCTGGGAATCAAACCCAAGTCCACTGCAAGAGCAGATAGTGCTTTGAACTCTCTAGCTCCTGTTTTTTGTTCAGGCCTAGGTGTGATGTACTGTATAGTGCTATATATGTCCATAGTTTGCTGTGTGAGTGGGATCTTCAGCAGTCCTTCTCAGTGAGCAGCCTATCCCCACACATACTTTTTATGTGGGGCAGGACAGCCAGGGAGAACTGGAGCTGAATATTCCTTTTCTCTCACATGGAGGCTACAGTCATCTTGAATTGGGTTTTTTCCTTCTTTAAGCATATCCCAGAAGGTAAGGCCCTGGTTAAGCAGTTTCTTCTAAAGGCAAATCTCATTAAGGAAAATAATGTTGGGTTATATTTCAAGATGGTACCTTTTTGCTTCCTGCAAAACACGGGAATTTTTTTCTAATATATACTAAAAGAACGTAAGTGAACTCTGGAATATATCACAAAAGCATGACTGTCCTTCCATGATGGTGTCCTTTGCTATTTTTCACTCTCAGAGCTCCCTTCCCTGACCATCCAATGGCTAACCAAGCTTCAGTATTGACTCCTATGGAGTTTTCATTTGATGAGTTTATTGTCCCTTAAGTTGTGATCTCGTCTCTGTCTGTCTCTCCCATTTAAGGGTAGCAAATTTCTCTGTAACTGCACTTCTACAGATCTAACAAGTAATTCTGTATATTTTAATATGCAGTTAGACTGAAGAAGCAATTTCAAGTTCTTCACATGTGACAAGAACCTCATCCAGTTTTCTTCTATAGTGTTCAAATTAGTGTTGGCAAGAAGCAGATCAACTGGAACTAGGACTTGCTGCTGGTGAGATATCAATTGGTACAGTTGCTTTGGAAAATGATTTGGCATTATCTACTGAAGCTGGCCATTTGTTTAATCTGAAAACTAATAATTTCACTCCCAGGTACAAACTCAACATAAATAGGTGGAAACAGGTACATATGTACATATTTCAATCAAAACATATACACGAGAATGTTGTTCAGAGCAATATGTAGCATAAGATTGGAAAAAACCCAGTATCCATCACTATTATATGAATAAATACTGCTGTAGTGTGTAAAATAGAACAGTGTATGGCAAGTCAAAACACTAGTGCCAACCAGTATCATATACAAATGCTTAAATTTACACACATAATACTGAGAAAACAAAGCCAGACTCAAAAGAACATACTTTGTATGACTGCATGAGTTTCTAAAAAACAAAGGAAATCTGCATCATTTTAGGACTCAGAATTGAGGATAAACTTTCAGAGTGGGTAGAGGGGTAGTGATTATGCAGGCCAAGACAGCAAGTGCTGGGAAATAAAAATGGCTTACTTATCAAAGTAGGTAGTGGCTTTCACTGTGTTTCAGTTGCTCTGAGGACATTAACTGGTATTGTCTCCTTCTCTACTAGCCTGTCTGAATTCTCACTTGAAGTTATCACCTTTGCAGGTCTTGGGGACTCACAGGTGGTAGGACCCAAGTCTTCATGCTTGGGAAGTAGTAAGTATAGCCTCTTCAAGCCAAGGTTGCAGTACTTGTCCATGCTCCGTTATAACAGTGTTACAGTGTATGTAAGAATTGACCAAGTATGCCACCATAGATCCACATGTAGTTCTAACTCGTCTCACTGTATAAAAACAGTGTTTACTAATCCTTTTTATGGACATATTTTATCTTTTGCAAGTCAGTAACTTATTTTCCCTCCAGGTCACTAGAAATAAAGACTCCGATGTACATAGAAGGCAGTTGTAACTTAAATATCAATGGAATCACTTTGTGACAGTGGAAAGGAGTTTTCTTTTAGGCATCAGGCTCTCTATCCCTTACAGATTCCAGCATTGCTGGGGTTAAAATGCAAACTCCTAATGAGGATCCGTGGGAAGAATGGTAAATGGAGAACTGGGGTCACACAAACTTCTAATTCTTGGTTTCCTCTTCTCACATGGAAACTAATCTGGCACGTGTATTGTACTGTGACTACTAGGATCTCATTCTTGAAGAGTAACTGCCTCTGAACTCATGAGTCAGCTGTGCCTCCAGGATACCACTTAGATGTTTCATAAGCCTAGAAGTTTCTGGATGGTTTGATATATGATCCAACTAGTAGATCTCAAAGTCACAAACATCCTTTCTCACCTATGTGACTATGACATAATCTCAGTATTTAGAAACTATGTCATATAGGAATTCATGTCATTGGATCAGGGATTATTTAACTGCCTTAAGTTTCATGAGCTTCAGAGAAGTGATAGTAAATGGGACTTATCAAATAAGGAAAAACCATGCCAGGAAAAGATGGCAATCTTGGAGGACAAGCCACTGATCCTTCTTATGTAAAAGGGATCCAGTCCATAGTCAAGTGGCCACCAAGAGGGTTATTTATCTCCATGAGGAAGAAGTCACATCATCACTAGCCTCTGCCTGCTCAGTGCTAGGATTAAAGGCATGTGCCACCACTCCTGGTTTGAAATTCTATATTCATTAGAAGAGAGAATTCCCTCAAAGTCAATTACTGCATATCAAATATTTAAAGATGAAACAATTTTCTCCAACAAACAATATCATATCCAAAATGATGTCTGCAGTTAGACCCATGGCTTGTTTAAGCTTGTGTTAGTCTGCAATCAACTTCTGGGATATGTGTGGTAGATATGGTGACACTAAGATTCACCATTAACCTGAAGAATCAACATTAGGGTTTTGTGTTTCTGCACATGTGGTTTTCATTGAGTTTGGTTTCTTTGTTTTTTACTATCTTGGTTGAGGATAGCCTCTCCAATTTTCAGACTCCATATTTCTTACCCACTGAGGATATTCCAATTCAACTGGACCTATTCTAATTACACTCTTGGGAACTAGAAAAAAAATAACAGCTAAATGGACGTAGAGAGCTAGTGGAACAAGGTGGATGTGAGCAGAAATTCTACTAACAAGCCATTTCTATAAGCTCCTAGCCTGAAAGCGGATCCAGAGAGGCTCTGAGTATCCACACTTTGATGTCCATTCCATCTCTGGGTCTAACAGCCTTCACAATATCTGGATAACTTCAATTCTCAATATATAGTAACATGAATAAGTAGTTCTACATCTCTTTGGAGGTTTGGGGTAATCATTGTATACTCCTGTTTTCTGCTGCCACGATCATTCACTAATAAATACAGATCTGAAAATGGATACAGTTCAGGAGCTAAGGAAGCATCATGACATTTTATACAGATGATTGCTCTCAGCCCCCTAATCCTTTTTGACTTCCTTTATTTATTGTAGATGACAGTAGCAGTCTTGAGTCCTAATTTTCCATAGGAAGACTAGACTCTGAAAATCTCTAAAGACAAGCTCCTCTAGTTACCTATCAACTGCCATCTGTGACAATAATTGTTGTCTCTGACATCATTTCCTGACTTCATTTCCTTGTAAGGACATTAAACATAACCATTAACAAGCTCAATGCTGAGAGCCTAAGATCTATTCTCCCCTTCTTTGGTCAATTGAATTCTCCTGCATTTTACTTTGAAAGACAGATGTTAATACTGCATAACCTGTCTAGTCTAACTTATAATTAGATATAAATAAAATTAGCACATTATATTTTCAAATGATTTACTGAAAGTAAGACATTCAAGAACTCACTTTTCCCTTCTTCTTTTGGATATCAGATGGACCCATCAAACACAGTGGCATACCATTTTGAGCACATGAATGAGGAGAGGTCAGAGCAGTGAAGCAGAAGTTGTATTCTAGAAGATCTCCAAAACCATTCCTCTAGCAGCCCCAAAGTACACTATCCCTTACCTTCTTAAAGTGCTTTATCTATTGAGTATTTTTAGGGCAGTCATCTTTGTGACTGCTTCATAATTCTATCTTCATACAGACTCAGAATGTGTGGAAAGCAATTACAGATGCAGAGAAAGCAGAAGTCTGGAATAGTCTGGTGTCCAAACATCAGACAGTCAGTGGCCTTGGACATTTCTGCTTCCCCAGTTTCAAAAAGCTACTATCAGCACAGCGAGACCAGCACACCCCCAGAGCATGCAGCATCCACCCAGGATAGTGACTTCCCAGTTTCTGAACCCCTTCCCTTTGAGTTACACTCAGCTCTTATTCTGCCCCAGATATTCACTCTGATCATAGCTACTGCCATTACTATGAACTGTTCCATCTTCGAAACCATCACTACCTGTGTTTCCAGCTTTTTGACTCTATTAACATCCAAAACTATTTGAACTTCAAGAGAAACATCTAATATTTTGATCCCATCATTTTTTCATGTAGCCTTTAGCCTGTTCATATCATTTATTCTGTCTTAGGCCTAATAGTGGCTGCTTATTAGAAATCATTTGCTCAGGATTGATTAAGACTAGTACAACAGGAATTCCTCTGGATACTAAGATGAAGTGAATAAAAGAGAAACAAAACTGCTTGTGTGAGGTTTTCTTATTTTCAGAGGGCATAAATACATTATGTGATCTATATCTTCAAACATAAAGTTCTTATTTTGATTCATTTATGAATTTGGTATATTTAATGCCATCAAGATATACAACAGATAACATATAAAAGGATCCACAGCAGAAAATTTTCATGTGGTCCCACCTCAAGATAAAGAGCTACAGACAATCAAGAGATTCTGAGGAAGGGAGAATCATTTTTTCCAGAGACCAGCTCCCTGGGAGACTATGTAATCCCAAGCGGGCAATCCTAAACCTATTCAGGGCTCTATCAAAAAAGACAAAAGAAATTGTGAGGTAGATGAGGGGGACATCGGCAGAGTTGGAAGGTGACTGACTGGGGTAGAAATAATGCAAATATAATAGTCTTGCATGAAATTCTAAAAAAAATAAAATAAAATTGACTAACTGAATAATTCCTATAAAAAAATCTTTGGAGTTACTACTATTGGTAAAGATATTTATTACATAGTTACATAGGCCCATCATCATATGAAATGTATAACAACCTCCACCATGTGAAAATGATAATGCTAATATTTTACCTTGCATGTGTATGTAATGCTGTTTGTATGAATGTGTGTATGTGTGTTCATATATTTGTAGGTAATGTGTGGAGGCCAGAGATTCATGTCAGTACCTTCCTCTATCATTCTCCACCCTACATATTGTGTCAGGGTCTCTTACTTGAACACAGAGCTCACTAATTAGAGGAGTCTAGATAGCCAGCCTGTTCCGGGGATCCCTTCTCTCCATCCCCAAGTCCTGCGATTGTAAAAGGCCGCCATGCCCATTGGAAATCTGAAATCCAGTCTTTACACTAGTACTGTAAGCATTTTCCCACTGAACCATCTCCAGAGTCTTGGCAGTATTGAGATCATGATATCCTATTTCAAAGATGAGCATGCATTCTAAATTTAAGTTGGAGTGGAATTCAACTCCTGATCTTGTTACAACTTTCAAATGCTTGATTGAGATCTGTCTATTGTCAAAGAGAAAAATATTGTAGTAATTAAATGCAGTTGTGAGAGTTGTTTTATGAGCAAGAGCAAATATCAAGAACTTTATTAAATATGTCAATATACTATAATTTTAATTTAGAAGAATATGAGTTATAAGATTTCCAAAGAATACAACACCTGGTTTCAGTCAAGAGCATGTTAAGATTAATTTGTTGAATGAATAATAATTATAGTACTAATATATAATACTAATAATACTCTTAAAAGTTGGGGACACCAAGAGTAAACTGCTTACTGCCAACCTGGACAACCTGATTTTGATCCCTAGAACTCAAGATAAAATATGAAATAAAACCAGCCTCCAAAAGTTGTCCTCTGTCCTGCACATACATCAAGTCATCTAACTGTGAGATCAAAGTCAAGTGAGAAACCCTTCACAAAAATAAGGTGGATAGTTCCTGAAGAACCACAGACCTCCACATGCAGATGCACCCATACACACAAACACACACTTGCATGCCCACACACATACATACTGTGTCATATATAAACACACACACACACACACACACACACACACACACAATTTCCTTTTTACCATTTGGAAAAAGAAACAAAAATAAGAAGATTAATTATCCCAATTATAATTTCATCAGAGACTTCAAAAATCGCATATTACAACATGCATGACACATTGTATTTACATACACTTTACACCAGATATAAAAACCAGAGAAAAACAAGGAATCAAAAATAGAAATTGTTCTCTAACCCGCCAGATGAAAAAAATAAGACCCTGTCAAATAACTTTTTTAAAAAATCCATAAAATTTTCACAGTAGTTATGTTAAAGTCTAAGGCAGAATTCATGTTCAAATCACTGGAACAATCCAGTAATATTTTTTTTCAGTTTTTAGAAAACAAATAATTTGGAGGATTTACAAAATCTGTCAATGTTAGGTTCAATTTCTTTTGGAACAAAGTCTTAACAATATTCTTTTCTTTTCATCTTGTTCTGCTATACAGCAAAAACGAAATTCTATGATCAGTCAAATTCTTCCTTGTGTTCTGATTGATCAGGCACTTGGATCTAAAAATCTACAAATGAATTTAAAAGTTTGAAAGCATTGTGAATTCAATAAAGCTGTTTGTTACCAGCTAGATCAGAGATTTCTAGATTTCACTCAGATAACAATATGTTAAAACTGATGGAAACACAATTAACAAAATAGAAAATAGCACCCCTCAATTGTTCCTAAGTGATTATAGCCCTGTGTATATAGACGAATGCTGGCCATGATCAGAAAGACAGCTAACCATGCTCATCATTCATCAGCTTCATATATAAGACAAGTTCCTATGTGCTATGTTCTTATGTCATGTGATCCTCCAAATATTGAAGCAGCAATTAAATATTCAGAAACAGACTTGACGAGGAGACTGCTTTGTGTAAACTTTGTATATAATAACGTTCACCTGGATAAACTTTTACTGTTAGAAACTCCAAGTAAGCTTGATAAATCCTGAAAGTGTTTTATTTTTTGCCTGGTAATTTACACAGCATTTTATATCATAGAAGGTACTAAATTTATTATATGTCCACAGGAAACAGATAACAATAGAAATAATGGGTAATACATTTTCCATTTTATCAACTTCAAGCAAATTTTACTGCATTTCTATATTTCCAGTTCCATGTTTTCTTATTTCTGTGCAAAAAAAAGTACCATTTATCTTGATTTTATGGAATAAAAAAATACAAATAAACAATAACTATAGCAACAAAACAGATTTATTTTAGAAAATATTCAATAAGCATCTTTTAACTAGAAGTATGAAAAATGTGATTTATGGGCATGCCACAATAAAACTACATCATCACCACTGACAAAATTTTCTGATTAGGAGATGATAAGGTGATGTATTTATTTATCTACTCACAGAGACAAAAGAAAATTTGAAACTCATTGGGACTATCCACAGCATAACTACCTTATCTGAAGAGAGCTATTGCTTGAAAGTGAACATCTATTTTGCCTCACATACAGGTAAATACAGTTGCTATCTGAATAATCTAGAGGCTGACAGTGCTGAGAAGATTCAGTTCTGTAAGGTCAAGCTTTGCAAAATTAATGGCTATATTCTTAATAAAATTTTAAAATCATAAAAATTCATATTCATCATTCTATAATAGGGACAGTCGACGTTGGCCAGTTACTGTTTCAGACACAAGACAATCGATTCAAAATGTGATTTATGCATATCACACAGAAAGTAAATGGAATTTTAAAAAATCAAAAAAGGAGGCTAAAAAATACTAGAGGCAGTGCAGTCGGTGCTGGGAATGGACTACATCAGGCATGAAGATAGACTCATGTGAATATCCAAGCAAAGAAATGTCCATGGACTATCACAGACGGCAAAGACTAGAGTATTTCAGAACAAGCACTAGGCAGTGTAAGAAGAGTACAGAGACCATGGTGAAGTAAAGTAGGAGAGGGCGCCAAAGAGAAGGAAACTAAAGCCCTTTTAAGGCCCTATTTTAAAGACTTGGCTTTTTTTGAGATGGATGAGGATCCATTGGCATGATGTGAGCTGAGCAATGACAGGAAATGATTTGTGTTGTAAAACACTTTCGAGCTACTTGACATCAGAGTGTGGATAGATATTAAGAGTAACAAATCTTGTACTCAATTCACTTCTTCCGCAATGGACAATTGAATTTCTTGTGGTCCCCTCTCACCTCCAACATCCCTTCTCTTGACTGACTTTTAGATATTGACCTTGAGGTCTTATTTTCCTAAGCACCAACAAAAGCACAATAGATCTACCCTCTTCCTCCATCTGGCTAAGCATTCTGCTCACCTTTCTCAATGGATAGAGTTTAGCTTCCCTCCAAGGCCAAGACCAATGCTTCCCTTCCTATCCACTCAGAAACAGTAGAGCACTGAGATCATTAATTTTAGCAACAACAAAAAATTCTCAAGCACAAGGCTCCTTGTAACAACTTTGAAATTATTCTCAATCCATTAAAAATATATAAAATTCATTGTGAATATCTCCTTTCCTTATTGCTTCACCAGCAAGCCAACCTTTGACCTGAGTTTTTTCAGGCTTCTAATTCTCACACCACATGCTCATACTGAGCACTCCTGTGCCAGCATGACCAGCTCCCCCACTTATACCACGACATTTTCTCTGTCCTTATTCATTATGAACCCAGTAATATTTCATGTGGCAACTCTCTACCTTTTAATTCAGTTACTACCCACTACTTTTTAAAACCCTTCTTCCTCTTGGAACCTGGGGTACCCAACAACCTACTTTACAAGGAGACAGAGAAGTAGAATACTATGTATTAAGTGTCATATTTAGGATCTCCAAGATTAAGAAGAGGAAATTTCCAGGGTAGCCCAACATGAACTCTGTAAATGAGGTCAGTTTTGCTTGTGTCATTGTTGTTTTCATTTTTCTTGATGACTAATGAATAGTTTAATATGTTAACATAAAAATCAACATTAAAAAATGATTCCAGAGATTTTGTATATATTTATAATAAACTCAAGTGAATTACAATTTATCTTATGTCTAAAATTCTATGGATAAAAAACGGATAGCTGGGTTTTTTGCTTGTTTGTTTATAAGGCAGTATTGGAACCACTGCTGATAAAATGTGGAATAATTTAATATGTTTATGTTAATAAAATAAGTGATAAATGTTCTAATTTTGTTCTAATCATCAGTTATTTGCTGCAGAATGGGGGAGAAAGAGACAAAAAACAACACATTTTCTTGCAAATCAGCCTCCTCCTGAAGTGTAAGAATGATATCGTAAGCATGTGTCTTATCTCAGATATTAAGCATCCAAGGAATTATAGAATAATTAATAACTTTTATAACAAAGAAACTGAAGATGAAATAAACTTCTCAAGGTGACAGAATTGGCTAATAAACATCTCTTTAGGACCTTTACTTTCAACCAGCCTTTCAACTGCTAATAAAACAACATTACCTATTAAGAACAAAAAATTACATTCTTTGAGTTAAAAATCAGCACACTTGATCTCAAGATGAATAAGGAAGAAAAAAAATCCATAGAGAACCTTAACCTGAAAGGTAGCCTTTAGCCTAAAAAAGATGGCAACCAAATTGCATTGAGATATTTTAAATCATGAAATAGCTTTTATTAAAATGTTAACATTTAGGGAAATATTATTTTAGAAAACAAAGCAAAGCCAAAATTGAAACTAGAAATATTAGTTTTACAAGCTAAGCAAACAAAAAATTTCTTTTCCTAAATATCACAAAGCTAAATAGCTACCTCAGATTCTAATTTTGAATTTGCTACTCTATCCATTCCACTTTCAAAACTCCCTTTGAAATCCTATTAATGTGGAGACTTGATTGTTTTGAGTATAAGAAATCAAAGCCAACACAGCTATTACTATTTGACATTTAGAGATTTAAAACCACCTGAGAGCACTGTGTAAATATTTATGAGGAAAGTGTCCCTCCTGACTTCAATGACATGCACTTTTATTTGCCAACTCTCATCTCTGGTTCTGAATTTCTATCTTGGGGACAAATCCTCATGCTCCACCTGAGTTAGCAAATGTTTTGAATGAGCATATAAATGCTTTGATGATTATACACAATTATCTCTATGAAGGGCTTTCAGGTTACCTTGCACTGTGACTGGTTCTTTTCTTTCAGATGACAAAAGCCAAGGCACAAAAGAAACAAATATCCAAGTGATAAAAACATCCAACAGAAATTAAAGATTCTTGGGCCAGATGTCAGGCTCCCTCCACATGTAACTTTTTGTCAAAGAGACTTATGGAAACAACATAGATTTTTTAAAATAAATATATACAATCAGTTTTTAGAACTATAATGGCACGGCAATTCATCCCAGTGAATGAAGATTATAAGAAACTTTCACAGACATCAAAATGAAGGAAGGGAAATGACAGGGAAAGGCTGGATTTTTCTTTACACAAAGCAGTTTTGTATTTCGCGCAAATATTTTACATTTTTCCAACCCAGTATGTCAGTTATCTCTTCAAACCTTAAAACTTTCTTTTCCTTTACTATTGAGTTATTTTTGCAGTTCTAAAATGTCGTTTCATTCTGCTTTTCAAAAGAAGTCTACTGGAATATTTTCTTTCTCCAGTACTTTAGTCCTGTATCTCGCAAGAGCTCCTGTGGTGCCCAGCAAAGGAGCAGTAACTCCTCTCTCTCTCTTTCTTTTGTGTATACAAGATTTTACAAAGGAAATAAAGAAAAGGCTATCAAGAACTCAGCAAAGAAGTGAAAATATTGAGATAGAATAGTTTTAGCATGTAATATTTTCCCATGTACCTGCATCTCCCCAGTTTCTCAGAACAGCTGCACAACTTTAGAGATTTAAAGAGCTGTCAGTTACACTGAAGGCTGTATTGCAAACCCAAGCCTGTCCTCACAGTCCCTGTACTAAGCGTCAATTCTTTTTACTCATGGGACTACAAAGTCCCACAATGGACAGTATTTACCAAATAAATCTTTAAGAATACTCCTGTAAGGTTAAACTGTCCGCTTGATAGGATCCTGAATCACCTTGAAGCATGTCTTGGAGAGAGATGTTAGAATAGTTGGGAAGATCTTCTTTAAATGTGAGCAGCACTCTGCCATGGGCTGGGATACAGGGCTAAACAGAAAAGAAGAAAGCGAACTGAGCACCCGCATTCCTTTTGCTCTGCTTCCTGATTATAGATACAATGTGATCAGTTGCCTCACAAACCAGCCACCATGATTTCCCATGATTTCCTTGCCGTGGCAGACTGTACCCCTTGATATGGGAGCCAAAGTAAACCCTTTCTTCCTTGAGTTACTTTTTGTCAATGTTTTATTACAGCAACAAGAGAAGTAAGTAGTGGACCCCTCATCCCACAGGCTCACATAGAGTTTCTGTGCTGCTTCCCTTAAGAGAGGAAGGTTATTCTCTTTCCCTTAAACCTGGGTGATTTTGTGCCTCACTTATGAGTGATCAAATATTGTAACTATGTGCAGCTTCCTGAACTAAATTATAAAAGATAATTCAGCTTCCTACTGCTCACTAAAATGTTAACACCATAACTTATACCCTAAGCTACCACGTTAGATGTCAAGCTCACCTCTGGCAGCTATGCACTGAACTCAAGCCATATGGAATGGACACACATAGGTGCGCTTCTGGCTGTCCTGTTCTATTCCTCGCAGCTCAGGGACCAGCCAGATGTGTGAAAGAGCTTTCATGTGATTGGCCCCCTGCTATCAATTCATCTGTAGCACCTGCTGCTTACAAATCACAAGGCCCCAGACATCATGAAACAGAAATACAAGGTCCCTGATGGACTCTTTCTGTGTTCCCAGTGCAAAAGATACAGGAATAGATTAGTGTGATTGTTTTAGCTATTAAATGTGAGAGATTTGGTTGCAGCTACAGTACTTGGAATAGCCGCATAATAGGAGTTCTTATTTTTCATCTGTCTCCCTGGGGCTTATTTCCTACCATGTTGCCAGTTTTGGCCTTCAAACATGGAAATTCTCTCATGTGATGAATTTCTACTATAAGCTCTCTTAGCAGCTCTACTTTATCAGCCTCTCCTTACTTGCCATTAGTAAATTTTCATTGAATTTTTGTTTATTTTTTGTACCCTCTTCCCCATCTTCACCATCCCATAGCCCCCACCACTGAATTTCATGCATTCTGTCATTTGTGTTAAAGCCTGTTGAGTCAAGTGTCCTCAGACATCCTTCAATGCAAGTTCACCCCCTGAGGTCTAATCAGCCCATCTAGAGTCCCCTCCTTTTAAGAAGATCAGCTCTTCCTCACCCAGCAGTAATCAGCTACCAATAGTTCTCCATCTAAGATTGGGTCTGCTGTCCATTTCCCCAGTTCTATACTGGGTTTTGGATTTCTTGAGTTTGCACAGATCTTGAGCATGCTGACACCATTGCTGCACGTTAATATGCACAAGGTCCCAGGAGTATGTAAGACTCTATTTCCATATGGTCATGTACCTCCTCCGCTGGCTTTTACAATCGTTCTGCCCTCTTCCCCAATGGCTCTTGAGCTGTGGGTGGGTGAAGTTTAATACAGGTGTCCTGTCCAAGGACTACTTTTTTTTTCTTTACATTTAGAAAAAATATTTTATTTTATTATTTTTTGCCTTTTTTGAAAAAAATTATTTATTTAATAACCACATGATTAGAAGAAGCATTTCATTCCAGCATTTAACATATTCAATAACAATTTCCAAAGCAAAGATGCATCTCTTTCAAAATCGGCTGTAAACTTTTAGATTCACAGTTGAATTAATACAGTTATACAATATTGAACTCAGTATAAACCCGATAAGATATAAAATTGAATGAGGTTTTAACTTTTAAAAATATCTCCATTTCATTTTAAAATGTACTGTTTCATATAAAAACCTTTTTTTTTTTTTTTTTTGGTCTGTTTAAGACAGGGTCTCCCTGTAGCCCCAGCTGGCCTGGAACTCACTTTGTAGACCAGGCTGGCCTTGAACTCACAGAGATCTGCCTGCCTCTGCCTCCCGAGTGCTGGGATTAAAGGCATGTGTCCCTATGCCTGGCAGAAACTCATTTTTAATGATAGTAACACGTAAATGTTTGCACATGCATCTTTAGTCTCTATGTATCTGATTATTACTAGTAACGATTGGTCACTTTCTGAGATCCTTGGCACCTGAGCACGGATATAAAATCATTAGGTAGATTTCAATAGCAATGTGTTTTACCTCTACTAATTAACATGAAGCAAATTTTTATACTTTTTCCTCAAATATAACTTTTTTTTAATTTGTTGATTTTTTTGTATGTATTTCATACAGAACATCCCAAACAATCTTATTCATCTATATACCCACATCCCAAATGGCACCCTCCCATAGTCCACTCCCCAGCCCCCATTGGAGCCCATATACTCTGTAATCACTGTTAATGTCCACTGTGCTGTTGGAACCCCAGCCATTCTCCAGTGCTTGACCACCTGCTGAATCTACTCAGCCTATCTAGAGATCCTTGTTTTAGGAAGATCAGCTGTTCTTCATCTAGCAGCAATCAGTTGCCAATATTCCTTTAGATAAGATTGGGGTCTGCTGTTCATTTTCCCAGTTCTATGCTGTGTTACTGTCTGGGAGTCTCTTGGGTCACCCTGACCAACAACTCAAAGGAAGGTGTTTCCTGTCTGGCATTGTTTCTTGTTATGTAGCTTTTAGCTATACACATGGACTCTTAAAGAATTATATTGATCCCTTTAACCTTTGGTTATACTTTGCTTTTGGATGTTTAAAACCATACACTTGGCCCAGAAAAACCAATATATTTTTACTCTTAAGGTTATTTGAGGGTCTGTTCCTCAGGCACCCTTATCAAGAAACTCTAATGGACTGTCATATGAACATTTGAAAATTGCCCTGTTCTGACTTTTTTCTAGTTCCATGTCTAGAATTTGTAATGCTAATTACTCTTGCCTTTACTTCTCCTTCACATCTCCCATTCATGATTCAAGGACTTTCTTCTGCCCTTAGAGACAAGAATTATGCAATTTGGGAGTCTTTTAGATAGACCCACTGAAGGGTACTCCAATTGCCTCACCTTGCATCCCTGTTCAGCACAGAAGAAGCCAAAGTGGTCTGCATCCCTATTCCCTATTGGCAATTTGGATAAACCCTTCAGAGGAAGGTGTGATAAGAATAGAAGGTAGGAATTGGCTAGGCAGTTAGGGTAAAAAGACCCCAAAGAAATGTAGCCAGTTTCTTGGCTAAAAGTCAAAATATCCGTGGGCCTGTTAGCAACATACTCTTTTCCAAAGGCCAAAAATGTCAAAAGTATTTGGGAGCTTGAATCTAATCCTTAAAAGATTTTAGGGTTACCTCTTCAGAGAGGGGAATGTTGGCAGGGAGGGGGTTGGCATGGATTTGATCAAACCACCTTATATACATGTATGAAATGCTCTATAAAATTTTTGTAAAAATTTAAAAAAAAAAGTACCAGACTGATGGAACTAACTTCTTGGATGTCTAACAGCCATACTTTGAGGCCTATACTAATTTGGTGAGAGGGACATAAAGGACAGTTTTTGCTCCTTGCCCTCCTAGGTCAACTAAGCTCCACAGGACTATGAGCATCTCTCAAAATGTCCTGTAACTATGGTGGGGCCATGGAGACCCCACCAGATGGACTTGAACCAGTGTCCAGTCTACAAAGAGGAGAGTCAACACAGAGGAAACATTTCCTCCATGCTTCCAAGTGAAGCCAGCCATGGTTGAATAAAACCATTGACTTATCTTCAAATAGATGGAACTGTTAAAAAAAAGGAGCCAGGGGTTCCTCCCAAGCCCATGTGACCCAAGGACTACTTTTTGTCTTCAGTCACTGGGCTCTCAGTATGGATCAGCAGTTGTTTAATTCTTCAGTTCATCCTTGGCTAATAATATTTAATTCAATATTCTAGTAAATATTTGCAAAGTATTTTGTCATTTATCTCATTGAGAAAGCTATTGATATTCAGGAAACAACTGCTTCAACTATCAACATCTTCTCCTTTAAATTTAGTTATAGAGGCACATACTTTTTTCTCAATGTATATTCTTACTGCATTGTTGTACATGTCATAAAATAACATCTTAATCATATTTAGACCTTCTCCCCTATCTGCACCTTCCCATAGCACCCTCAACAGGATTTCATGCATTCTATCTTATGTTAAAGTAGAGGCACATACTTTTGTTCCTTTCACTTTCATCTCAGACAAGCAGATACACCCCTGAACTTACCATGGGGTAAGGTCCTGTGATGGTTAGTTTTAATTGTCAACTTGACACAATCTAGAATCACCATGGAAGGGAGTGTTGATGAGGGATTTCTAGATTGGGCTGACCTGTGTGCATGTCTGTGGGGTTGTCTTGATTGTGTTAGTTGAGATGGGAAGAGCTGCCCATTGTCAATGGTACCATTCTCTTGGAAAGGGATCCTGGATTGTATAAGATGGGGGGAAAGTGAGCTGAGCACAAACATGCCTGCATTAATTAATTGCTCTCTGTGCTGGCTGTGGATGTGCAATGGGACTAGCTGTTTCAAGTTCTCGTGGCCTTTACCACCCCACAATGATGAACTGCAACATGGAAATTCGAGCTCCATAAACCCTTTCTCCATTAAGTTGCCTTTGTCAGGGTATTTTATCACAGCAACAGGAAATAAAAGTAATGTATGTCCCAATAAAACCATCCAAAATAAAAAATTTGTAAGTTGAAATTGCATTGAAAATGCATTTTTTTTTCTGGGTACCAAATTTCATTTGAAGGAATGATACAAATTAAAGAACTGAAGCAGATGTTTTGGTGAGACTTATAAAAAAGGGAAAGGCAGCCCCGACATGCAGGCACCACCTCAGTGACCTGTGAAGTCACTCAGGCTTTGGGCAAGTCAGCTTAGCTCTCATTATTGTGTCCCAGGTTGTGCTTGTCAAAGAGCTAGTCTGCCATGCCAGATATTTGGGGGCTCCCATTTTGCACCAAGTTGGTTACGTGGTCACCCAGTTCTTTAATGGATTTCACCTGCTCATTCAGGTAATGGGTCTCAATGAAGTCACATACGTGAGGGTCAGTTTTGTCAGTGCCCAGTTTATTCAGTTCCATTAGTGCACTCTTCCAAGGGCAATGCACACTCCATTGCGTTCAGCCTGCTCCCCATCATCCTAGTCTGGTTTCTTGATATCCTGCAGGTAGATGCGGCCACTGCACCAGTTCTACAGCTTCATCAGTTTCTCAGCATGTTCCCTCTCATCATAAGATACCTATCTATCCCACATCCTTTGTTCTCCTCAGGATCAAGTGGCCACTGTAAGCTGCAACTCACTGTTACCGCCACCATTGTGAGAGATGATCTTCAAAGTTGCAGTGGAAACCACATGAAGTAAAAGCTGCAAGGAAGATGGAAAACTTGCTGAGAGAAGCAACCAGGGGTACAGCATGCACAAAGAAGAGATGCAAGTCATAGGAAGGAAGAATCAAGCCAAAGCAAGTCCAAAACCAAGCAGGGAAAGCATTATACAGCTCCGTGTCCAGTATCCAGGGCATGGTGTGAACTCCAAAGAGCCTAGGAAGCCCAGTTCTTATGACTTCCTGGTGGATGGCCTCAGAAAAATTTTTACCTTCCTTTTACATTCTTGTACCACATATCAGCAGGGGATTAGTTTTATCCATTTTGTTTACATGAGAAACTCTTGATTTTTTATTTTCATTAAGTATAGAATTCTAGCTTTAGAGTTTCTTTCATCAACTCAAAGATGTCACCTTCTGATTCATAAATTAGAAAATTTTCTTAACAGTTTTCGGAATTATGTTAAAAATAACTATCTAAAACAGACATATAAACAAACATTGCTTATCTATAGCATGTGGGGGTGTTATAACAATGAAAACACAATGAAGTCAAGGAAAGAATTACAAATATACTATCTAATGGTGCAGGTACACACTACACATGAAATATATAAGATTTGAATATAGACTCTCAGTAGAGATAAACAATTATAAGTCCAAAGGCAACCACTAAAAGAACTCAAGAATCCATTGTACATTTTACATTCATCATTAAAATAATTAAGCTATATAAAACTTGGAAATAAATTGATGTCTGAATGCTTTTTGTCAGATCTTTACTGCTATAGGGTATGACTTATTTGTGCAAACCTTTTAAATTTTGCTGACTTGTGTAAATTATTTCAATTCATATGACTATACCTCACAGTTAAGTACTTACTCAATTATTGTCTCAAGGGCAAGTGTCTTTGTATAGACTACAATTTCCCAATACTAAAATGTTTGAGTTCATCATCTTAGATCTACCAGAGTTAGCAACACATACCATGTGTCAAGACAGTGTTATCTATGAATGAAATCCTCAATGTGTATGATTGGTTTCTAGCTCTCTCTGCTTAATACAGCACACTGATCTCTGAGGCACTAACCTCCAATTTCCAATAAGGGCCTCTAGCAGATGCCATAATAAGGAGGTTTTATTTTTCATTGGGCAATTCATGATCATTCTGTATGCAAGCTCAAGTTATCATATTTCTGGCATTAGCTATATTGTGTTTCTTAATAAAAGCATTAACCTTTTGCTGATATTGCCAGCCATCTTTATTTCATTCTGATGCCTCATCAAAACAGATAAGTCAATGCAGAAGACCAAGGAACCACATGACTTAACACAGTTTAGACTGGATGAGTCAATTTGCATCTTTTAAATCTAAAACTGAGATTTTTCTTTCTTCATTTTCACTAAAATTGGCAACCCATATCAAAGACTCAAGAGAAAAGAAGCCCACAACAAATGCTAGCAGGGCATTTCCATTCCCCACAGCAAGGGAACTTCACCAATGGTTGAATTTGTGTTTCTTTTGTGGTGAGGGATTCAAGCTTATGGGCTTATGGTCTCCCACACTGGCACTTGGTTAGTACCAGCTCCTGAATCTCCTGTGGGGAAGCGGCTATTGACAGGAAATTACCTGAACCCACAAATCAAGAATACAACCTTAGGACTGGGTTGATATTGTTTGTGTTTTCTATGATAGAGATCCGAAGAAGTTGGAACAAATAATTACTGGTTTGTAAAAGATATGGAAATTTACAGAAGTTGCAACAAATGATCATTGATTTATAAAACATATATGGAATTTCAGTAAAAGCACTCCTGAAAATAAGTACAAATTCCCAGGAAAGATTAATGGGGAAAAATCTTTCTTTTTGTCCAAATGAAAAGTTGATTTTATAGGTTTATAGATTAAGAATTTCCAACTTTTATATTTTTACTCTAATTATGAATACTTTAAAACCACAAGTTTCTAAATTACATAAAACAGATCTCAGTAAAAACTCAAAAATAAAGTAAAGCAATTAAAACTTTCAGAGTGCACAATGACTTTTTATACAGGGATGTCCCTTCTCACTGTAAATCTTATTATATTTGACAACTTAATGGCAATGAAATCAACTTCCTGATTTGTTTTCAACTTTTCTGTGTATTTCAAAGCAATTCTAATGAGATATATGAAAGATAGAAAAGTAACATGTGTCAAAACTGAGAAAAATCGTGTTCTTTAGTTGTACCAATTACCCAACTTCCAGCCTCTCTCTTTGTCACTCCCTTTTACGATCCTCACTGCTTCGGAAATGTTTAGACACATCACATCTTAATGAAAAACAGAATCACAGTATTGATTCTGAACAATGTAATGCAATACCTGTCATAGTGAAATACTTACACACGAGAGCTAAAATTGAGATTTATTTCAGAACAGAAAATGCTAAATTAAGGGAAAGGAAAGAAGAATAAAAGCAAGTGGAGGTTTTATAGAAGACCATTCTTTAATAGATTGCCAGGTTTACATACCTGTACTTTCAGTCATACACAATACTTAATTGTTTTGTTCAAGATTTATTAGTTCTTAAATACATGTCCATGTGAGTGCACTGCTCACAGACACCAAAAGAAGGTGTCAGACCCCTACAGCAGCTGTGAGCTGCCTAAAATGGGTGCTGAACACCTGAACACTGTCTTCTTCAAGAGTAGTAAGTGCTCTTAACCACCGAGCCATCTCTCCAGACCCCCAATACTTGATTCTGTAACACAATTACCCACAGGTTAGTAGACTATTGTAAAAAAAAAAAGATTACTTAATAACTTTTTTCCTAATATGAAAATATGTTAGAAATATTTAAGTAAATACTCCTCATGATTGGGCATAAGTATAATGTTCTCTTGAAACATCCAGGAAGAGGTATATTGATTGGAAAAGAAAGAATATTGATACTGAGTAAATACACATTGATTTGAGCCAGATTCTGTATGTTAGAATTAAACTGTGTAATGAGAAGATACTAGTCAAACAAACAAATCTTTCTCTCTCTTTATATGTATATGTATATTTTGACAATTTTATTTATTATTGTTATTTCATGTGTATGAGTGTTTTGTCTGCATGTATGTAAGTGCACTCATGTTGTCCTGTACCTGTAGAGGTCAGAAGAGTATGTAGGATATCCTGGCACCTGTAGGATACAGACACCTGTTAGCTGACAGCTAAGAACTGAACCCAGATCCTCTAGGAGAACAAGTAGAAGAACAAGTGTTCTTAACTCCAACCCTCAATTTTTTATTTTATGAAAATCAAACCTGTGATTACTCAAAAGTGAAAATTTAAAAATTAAAATACTTCACAAGAGTAACTGTAATTATATTCAGGAAATTAAATTATGCATATACTGAATGAAAAAATGAGGCAGTAGCAAAGAAATAGAAACCCTGAATAAAGAACCAAACTGAAATTCTAGAAATAAAAACATGTAATGATGTAGTATGTAATTTCAGAGAATCGGCTCAACCGAAAAATGGAGATTACACAAGAAAACAGACAGTGAACTTGAAAATTAACTATTGGAACTACCTTAGTTTAAGGAACGAAAAGAAACAAGGTTGAAAATAAAATGAACTATACCTTTTATATTTGAGATAATACCAAAATTCTTAATGAATGCACAGAGGTCTGTGTAGTCTGGCAGGGGGAACAGGAGAAACTGATAAGGACAAATCAATGCATTAGAAAAGTGATGGCTGAAAGCTCCCCAAATCTGATGAAAATATATATTTCAGATTCAAGATATCCAATGAGGCCACAGCAGAAAAATCAAAAAGAAAACACACAGCAGAGTCAAATGCCATAAGGCAATTGATAAAGAAAATGTTCTGAAAACAGTCATACTAAAATGCCATATGACACATTGAAAACAGAGCTACTTAGTGACTTGGGAGATGATACAATGTGTATGGCTAGACAGTGATTCCCAGATGAGACCAGGACTGAGTTGTGGTAACTGAAACAACTGTGGATGTCTACAATTCCATCTAGATACATAGACTTTAATGAGTTGTCTTCATTGCTAAATTGTTGGAACATTCAACTCTGCTTACTCTCTGTGGACTATGTCAGTGTCATTGTTTTTCAAAACCTTCCATTCAGGGATGCAATGCAATATTTATGATTGTTTTTAATCTAAAACTGATATCAAGTACCTAATTGGTCAGATAGAAAACTGGGATCCTTCTTGACCATTCCAACTCTTTTTAGGCCCATATTAGCAAGTCCTATCATCTCCATTTTGATAACATAACCCAGATCAAATCTGATTTCTGTAACACCATCATTAGGTCCAGCCTAGCCTCTATGTTTGTTGAACTTACATAAGAATGACTACCTTTATAATCTAGTGAGTGATCTTCTAGAATACTCATTCATCTTTAACCAGTTTTGACAGAGAGTGACCTCATCGAAACATCTCTAGTTCTCATTCCTCAAGAAATAATTTTATAAGTTGTTGCTATATGATGATTAGGAATGTGTTATCTGTCTACCCAATTCCACTTCATTGATGTATTAACTACTCTCTACTCAGCTATCTCAGGATCTTTTTCAAATGTACTGTCTGATGTATGAATGATTACTGAATGAACAATCCATGGATGGAAGGAAAAGCATCAGAAAGTGTGTAGAAATAACATGTATATTCCATGATTCCAAAAATTGGATAAAAGACAGTATACTCAACAAACAATTTTGATCAAATTGGATAGCTACATGCAGAAGAATGAAATTAGATCCTATTTCTCATCCTGCACAGAACTCAACTCCAAATGGATTAAGGACCTCAGCAAAAGACCTAACACCTTGAAAATGATAGAGGAGAAAGTAGAGCATAAACTGGAACTTATAGGCAGATAAAAGGTCTGAACAGGACCCCAATAACACAGCCTTAATGACCAACAAGGTGTAAATGGGACCTCATGAAATTAAAATATTTCTGTATATCAAAAGCCACTACCATTTGAGTGAAGAGGCAGTGGGATTAATTTATCAGACAGAGGATTAGTAACTAAAATATGCAAACAATCTAAAAACTAAACACCCCAAAAGCAGACAATTGAAAACTGGGCAAGGAATTAAAAAAAGAAAAAAAGAGTTCTCAAAAAATGAAACACAAACAGCTGAGAAATATTTTTTAGCCATTGGGAAAATGTAAATTAAAACTACTCTGTAATTTTTTTCTTACCCCAGTTATAATGACTAAGATCCAAGAAACAACCAAAATGCTGACTGGGATTTGGGGAGAGAGAAAAACTATTTCTCTGCTGTTGAGAATGCAAAATCCTGAAGCCACAGTGAAAATCAAGGTAGAGGCACCTCAAAAAGCTAAAAATAGATCTACCACATGATCCAGCCTTATACCCAAAGGATTCTGTGTCCTACTATGGGGATACCTGCTCACCAATGTTCATTGCTGCCCTATTCACAATATCCAGGTAATGGACACAACCTAGATGTTCATAAACTGATTAATAGATAATGACAATATGGTAAATTTACACAATGGAATAATTCTCAGTCATTAAGAAAAACAAAATTATAAAATTCACAGGAAAATGAATAGAACTGAGAATAATCATCTGAAGTGAGGTACCTAGACCCAAAAAGAAAAATGCCACCTTTTCTCTCTCATATATAGATGCTAACATTGAATCTTTATGAACGGATGTTTCCTTTAGAAACTCCATAGAGTTCAGTGACTAGTTAGGGTACATGGGAGAACAGCTTCCTGAGAGGAGAGATAGAATGAAATGCTATAAAGAGGAAGAGTGGAATAATGGATAGAAATGGGGTGGGGAATGGGAGGGAAGGGAAGAGGAGGTAGCATAGAGAGGGATAACTAACACTAAAGGCCATTTGAAAAGATCATATGGAAGCCTATGACTGTGAAGACTTCTTAAAATATATACATATACATTTATAAAAAGAGTTTAAATGGAGTTACTCTATAACAGGGAGAGAATACACACACCAGACACCACAGACCAGCAAATCAATAGCCCAATGTCAGGAATGGGCTCCCTATTTTGGAGTTGTCAAACAGGGAGGTCCCATAGACCCCCAAACAATATAGGCTATTGCCATTGCTCTTGGCTACCCTCTAGAACTTGACTGTAAGATATTGCTAAAGACACTACATTTGTGTATCATAGAACACATATGTAGAAATCAAGCTGGTGCTGACCTTGAAGCTCTGTCTCTACTGCCTAGTCTTTATAATACTGAAAGCTACTATGTGTGCTACCAGAAGGAAAAAGTAATCACCACCTTTACCTGGCCTCAACCCTCTGAACTACAATAACTGACCTGGAAAGATACGCTCACTGATGCAATAGTGGCATGAATGTTATATTAGTAACCAACCACTTTCTAATTGGACTAATTGGATTTAAGACCTCACAAGATGAAAACCATACCTGACACGGTAATCAGGACTAAGAACCCATGACTAGACAGATGAAAGGCTATAAGGAAGATCCTTCTACTATTATCCTGATAAATGAGCATGGTATTAAACTGACTCCTAATAATTTATTGTTATAGCATGGATTAATTCATCTCAAAACTCTCACCAGAGAAGCTTCTTCTTGTAGCAGATGGCAGTTAACACAGAGACCCACAACTCATCAAAAAAAAAGAAAATAAAAGATTGTGGAGTGTTTGGCCCTAATTGGGACACCTATAACACATCCTCTCTCCCCAAAGGCTCAGAGATCATTGCAGACAAGAGAGTAGAAAGACTGTAAGGTCCAGAGATAATGGATGAATTCAAGGAAACCATGTTTCCATACACAACAGAGCAATTACACATCTGAACCCACCTCACTGGTGACAGCATGACAAGATCTTCATAAGCGCAAGCCAGAAAACAAAACCATATGGAACAAGGAGGGTGGCACAAAGCCCCATCTTTCACTGAGGTACTACTGACAATTAATAACTGCTGGAAGGAAAAAAAAACAGTTTTATTTAAGGGTGTGATACCAGGGAGATTGACCAGGTTCCAGGGATGGATCCACACCTAGTAGCATTTGGGGAACACAAATTAGACTTGATAAGTCTTAGAAACACAATAGATGACATGAAATGAGAGGGGTAGAAAGATGGGGGTGAATCTGAGAGGAAATTGGGGAGAGGGTCTGAGTATGATCAAAATACAATGTAAGACATTCTCTAGTAATCAATAAAAATACTATTTTTTTAGTATTAATGTTCTAATTCCTGATGGGAATCATTAAAATGTTTAGAAGATCCAAAACATCAAGAAATACTCTGATAAGCTTTGACATCCAGCTATATCCTGACATGTAGAATCACATGTGTCTTTGACAGACACACGATTTTGTACTATAGTTTTGCTCCTTTCATAACAGATCCAAATTATAACTAATCTCTCAAAGCCTTCCATAACCAAAAGGACAGAACAAGAAAAATTATATTTTCAAGGCTCTTCCTGAAACATATTTTCTCAGAGATATCACATTTATTGTACATACTTTGTTCCTATCTGAGCTTCATATTTCTTGGTGATGCTTGTCTAGAAATCATTATTTATTGCTTCAGTAATGTGATTTGGGCCATTAGCAAATCATAACAGTGCCATTGTTTACTTTTTCATATAGTTATTTTTTGTTAAATGCCTTTTATGCACTAGCTACTATGCTACATAGTGAAAAAAATGATAATCCAAAAAGACATAGTTTGCTGTTTCTAACATTAGACATTTAATCACAAAGGTAATACAACTAGAGAACTTTCAGGTCTATGATAGCTAATGGGGTACACATCAGTAGGGATACACTCTAGCATATGAGATCAAGCAAGTCATTCCTGACAATGCAATATATAAAACAAAGTCTGAAATTGAAAAAGTGAAATCAGGGAGATCACAGCATAGTAAATTCTGAACAGCAGGGAAAATATTACTGTAAAACCAGAGGCAAGGTCTACAAGAATTAATAGGTGAGGAAAATGGGAACATGAGTTTGTAGAATGAACCAGGTGCCATTGAATCATTTCAATCATGCTAAATGAGTGTTTTATGCTAAGTGAATATATTGAATAATTTTATTCGGAAGGAAGGCATAATCTACATTTTCAAATGATTATTCTGTGCTTTAATTTATTCATATGCAATTGAGGTAATGTGATCTCTTGTGGTATTCAAATCCTGTGAGACCTAAATTGGGAGTCTTTGCAAATTTTTTCAGCAATTTGAACAAATCACAATTTGAGTAATTGTGATTTCCAAGGACCATGAACTTAGGTGATACAATTTATTATCTGAGATTCTTAAGAATGCATATGGAGAACTGAGGCTGGGAGAGTGACATTCTCTTCTGTTTTCCTTGGTACAAGTAATATAAGCACAATGAACATATCCAAAACCTGCTTTGTGTACTTTATCTGCCCTGTATCATAAGTTGTCTTTGCATATAGAACACACATATTTATTCTGCCAGAGGACAAGAGACTGTGTCCACAAGTTCTTTATATCAATATATGCTGTATTACAAATACAGCAGTAATAATACTAGTGAATCTTTTTTAATTTTTATTGAATTTTTGTGTATTTCATACAGAAAATCATCCTTAAACCCTATTCCCCTTTGGCATCCTCCCCAAGGCCCTCCCCACCACTGGAGTTCATACATTCTGTCACTTGTGTTAAGGCCTGTCATGTAAAGTTAGTGTCCCTGGATATCTCTCAGTGTAAGTTCATCCACTGGACTCTAGTCAGTCTATCTAGAGTCTCTCCCTTCAAGAATATCAGCTCTTCCTCACCCAGCAATAATCAGCTGCCAATAATTCTTCAACTAAGATTAGGGTCTTCTGCTCATTTCAACAGTTCTGTGCTGGGTTTCTGTCTGCTTAAGTCTGTGTGGGTCTTGTGCATGCTGACACAATTGCTGTAGGTTCATATGAGCAGGGTCCCAGGAGCCTCTATATGGCCATGTGCCGCCTCCTTGGCTCTTACAGTCTTTCCACTCCTTTTCTACAATGGTCCCTGAGCCCTGCATGGGTAGAGTTTAATATAGGAGCCCTGTCCAGGGACTCACACTCTGAAGACTCTTACTCTCTACCCCTTGGCCATTTGTATCCTTTTGTGTTCATGGCCCTCTGTTGCATTGAGAGAGCTTTGTTGATGAGAGTTGAGAGATGCATTAGTTCTCTCTACCCCTTGTTCCACTATGTTGCATGAGCCTTAGGTGCAGAGGTTGCATCCTAGATGTGCCACTTAGGCTTGGGCAGTTCACAGACAATCTCTGTATATGACCAGTTGTAGAACTCTATGATTATTTGTCTCTTGAAAAAGAAACATCTTTGATGGGTGGTGACTGAGATACTTGTCTATAAATTTAAGCATCCATATTTTGCACATAGTAAGAAATTACATTTGTCTAAGGATATGACAGCCTTGGAGTTTTCCTCTAAGATCTATGACTTCTCCAGCTATGTGTATTGGGCTAGGTTTACAGTATCACACATGAGTTTCCTCCCACTGAGTGGGCTTTAAGTCCAACTAGGTAGCTGTTGATTACTCCCAAGATACAAGTGCCACTACAGGACCAATATTGTTTGCTGTGCTGGTAACTGGTGTGGTTTTTAGGCCTTGAAGCTGGGGTTGGACCATCACTTGATGTTCTCCCTTACCAGTGCTCTCCAAAGCTATCAGAGTTAGCTTCAGTGGTGACTTCCAGGTTGGTTCCAGCCCCATTGCTCCAAAGCCTGTGTCCAAAGTCCTGTCTTCAGCAATAGATTTACCACCAAGTCTGGGAGGCAATCAAGGGCAGTGGCAATAGCCTGTGTAATTTTGGAGCTCTCTTGGACTACCTTGGCCAACAACTCAAAGGAAGGTTTCAACTGTCTGTCACTGTTTCTTGTTACATAGCCTTCAGCTATAATCACAGACTCATGTAGATATATTCTATGTGTAATTTTTCTGTACATTTTTGAACTAATACAATTCCCTTTGGCTTTTTACACTAACTAGGCAGTATTTATCTCTCCTCTTTCTCTCCCTGTCTTATCCTCCCTCCCCACCCTCCCCATTTAAAGTGTCCCCATTTTTCCCATTTCTCCTTTGATAATTTCTGTTATAGTCCCACCTCTCTTGAGCTCCTTCTTCCCCTTTATTCCCATAGTTCCTTGTATATCCCTCCTTCTCCCCCTCCCACTTAACTACCCCTTTTTTACACATTTTTCCCTTAGTAACACCTGTCTCCTACTGTTCTCTCTTGGGTTCCTTCTTTCCCTTTACCTCCCTGGTTCCCTTCCATTTTCCTGTTTCCTACAGTTACAACAGGATATGTACTCACTTATAAGGATTTGGTGTCAGGATCCACAAATGAGGGAGAACATAACTCTTTTTTTTTTTACTGAGTCGGTGTTAATTTGCTAGTATAACAGTTTCTAGATCCATTCATTTACCTGCAAATTTCATTATTTCATCTTTCTTTACTGCTGAGTAAAACTCCATTATATAAATGTATCATATTTTCATTAACTACTAGTCATTTGAGGGACACTTAAGTTTCTTCCATCTCTTAGCTGTTGTGAAAAGAGCAGCAACAAACATGGTTATCTGCAATACGATCTCTGCAATAGGATGAGTCCTTTGGGTATATGCCAAGGAGTGGTATAACAAGGTCATATGGTAGGTTCATTTTAGATTTTGTAACAGTTCTCCACACAGCTTTCCATAGGGGTTGCAGGAGTTTGCAATCCCACCAGAAGTGAGTGAGCATTATTCTTCCTCCACATCCTTGCCAGCATTTGGTATAATTTGTCTTCTTGATCTTAGCCAGTCTGACTGGGGTAAGGCAAAATCTTAAGTATGTCATGGAGATTTTGATTAGGATTGCATTGAATCTATACATTGCTTTTGGTAAAATAGCCATTTTCACAGTATTAATTCTTCCAATCCATGAACACGAGAGGTTCTTCCATTTTTTAGTGTCTTCCTCAATCTCTTTCTTCAGATATTTAAATTTTTCATTGTAGAGATCTTTGATGTCTTTGGTCAGGTTTATTTTGAGATTTTTTTTTTTTTTTTTTTTTGCCTATTGTGAATGAGAGAGCTTCCATGTACTCTTTCTCTGATTGTTTGTTTTTGGTATATGGAAAGGTTACTGATTTTTGTAGATTAACACTTTCAGTAAAATGGTAGGTTATAAAATTAATCAGTTCTAGGAGTTTTCTGGTGGAATTTTGGGGATCTCTTATGTATAGTATAATATCATCTGCAAAAAGGGATTTTTTTTAACTTTTATAAAAACTTTCTTGAGAATTTCATACATGCATATGAGGTGTTTTGAACAAATCCATGCCCACTCCCTCCCCTCCAACATTCCCCCCTCTGAAGAGGTAACCCTAAAATCTTTTAAGGGTTAGATACAAGCTCCCAAATACTTTCAACATTTTTGGCCTTTGGAACAGAGTATGTTTTTAACAGGACCAAGGACTTGTTGACTTTAAGCCAAGAACCTTGCTACCCTTCTTTGGGGTTTTTTTCCCCTAACTGCCTAGCCAATTCCAACCTCCTATTCTTATCATGCCATCCTCTGAAGGGGTTACCCAAATTGCCAATAGGGAACTGGGACAGAGACTATAATTTCTAAAAGGATTTGGTGCTAGAAGCCACATATGAGGGAGAACATACATGTTTGTTTTTCTGAGTCTGTGTTACTTCACTTAGATCCATTTACCTGAAAATTTCATTTCATCTTTCTTGTATTTTATTTAATTTTTTTAATTTTATGTGTATGCGTGTATTGCCTGCATGTAGGTTAAGTGCACCTGTGTCGTGCAATGCCTGCAGAGGACAGAAGAGGCTGTCAGATCCCTTGGAACTGGAGTTGCAGACAGTTGTTAGCTGCCATGTGAGTGCTGGGATTCAAACCTGGGTCTTCTGCAGGAACAGTCAGTGTTCTTAACTGCTGAGACATCTCTCCAGCTCCAGCAATTTGGGAGTCTTTTAGACAGACCCACTGAAGGGGTACTCCAATTACCTCACCCTGCATTCCTGTTCAGCATGGAAGAAGCCAGAGCGGTCTGCGTCCCTATTCCCTATTTGTAATTTGGGTAACCTCTTCAGAGGATGGTGTGATAAGAATAGGAGAGAGGAATTGGCCAGGTGGTTGGGGTAAAAAGACCCCCAAAGAAAAATAGCCAGTTTCCTGGCTAAAGGTCAAAATGTCCTTGGGCCTCTTAGCAACATACTCTGTTCCAAAGGTCAAAAATGTTGAAAGTATTTGGGAGCTTGTATCTAATCCTTAAAAGATTTTAGGGTTACCTCTTCAGAGGGGGGAATGTTAGAGTAGCCAAAAGCCCCATAAAAATAAATAAATCAAAGAAGAAAGAGTACATGAAGTTATCAGAAAAAAAGTGATGGGGAAATATGGGAGGAGTTGGGGGGTGGGCATGGATTTGACCGAATCACCTTATATGCATGTATGAAATTCTCAATAAATTATTTTTTTAAAAGGGGGATAATTTTATCTCTTCTTTTCTAATTAGTACTTCTTTATTTCCTTTTCTTGTCTTATTGCTCTAGCAAGAACTTCAAGCACCATATTGAAAAGGAGTGATGATAATGGACATTCTTGTCTGGTTCCTGATTTAATGGGAAGGCTTCCAGCTTTTTTTTCCATTTAGAATGATGTTGGCTGTGGGTTTTTTGTATATAGCTTTAATTATGTTGAGGCATGCTCCCTCTAGTCCCTCTAGGACTTTTATCATGAATTCATGCTGAATTTTGTCAAAGGCCTTTATGTGTCTATTGAGATGATCATGTGATTTTTGTCTTTGAGTCCATTTATATGATTTATGACATTTATTGACTTGTGCATATTGAACCATCCCTGCATGTCTGGAACAAAGCCTACTTGATCACAGTGGATAATCTTTTTGATGTGTGTCTCTATGTGGTTTGCAAATATTATGTTGAGGATTTTTGCTCCATGTTTATTAAGAATATGAGTCTATAGTCTTTTTTAGTGTATCTTTATCTGGTTTTGATATTAGAGTGATGCTGGCTTCATAGAAGGAATTTGGGAGTTCTCCCTCTGTTTCTATCTTTTTGAATAATTTAACTAAAGCAGTCTATACCAAGTCTCTTGTTATATGTTGATTATTGAGTACCTCATGAATTTCATCATGAAGTGCTTCATGTATTTCCACAGTACAGATTTAAGTTCTTTACTACTATTATCATTCTTATGTTGAAGATATAAAATCCAGACTCAGAATCTTTTTCTGTTATCCAAATTCCCAGGGCACAGTGAAGTGAAGTGAAGTGAAATTTTACCCTAACATCCTATGTATGGAACCCACACTCTCTTACATTTAATAAAAAGTACTGACATGCACACCCTTTTCCATTAAAGTCAAGTTGTGTGGTATAGGGTGAACAAGAAAGGACTGCAAAACACCAGATTCACCTAACTTCTCATAAATGCAGAGAAGTCCCTGCCTTTACCCCAGCAATGCCCTGCTCACACATTATGAAAAGACGACATTTAGAGACTAGCTGGTGTGCTAGAATCCCAATAAAAAGCTGGTCTACAAATAATAGAAGATAGATTGAATTTACATAAGATTCAGAATTTTATCCACTAGAATTACTTTTTCTTTATCTGACTGGAAATTCTTTTTCTTACTCCAGGTGCTGAAGCACCTTTTATCATTTCCTGCATTCTGGTGGAAAGGTGGTGGGGAGAAAAAGAAATACTCGTTAAGAGAACGTTCTGTTCATACACTCCCCACATACGCTTTCATGTCCACACACTGAGGATTTCTAAAGTAGGAACAAAGAGGCCTTGACTGCTTTATCTCTCTTTGCCATCATCAGTTCCTTCCTGTGAAGAAGCAGAAGGCAGTGGGAGACAGGGTGCTTTCCTGCGCAGTTGGAGAATTCTGCATTTATATTTCCTGGCAGTCTGGAGGGGTGTGGAGAGCTACTTTGCCGCTTCCCTTGGTTCCTTCCCTGATAATTCAAATTCTCAGTCTTCACTAACACTCACGTCACTGCTACTGTCTTTACTTCTTAGGAGAAAAATGACTCACCTAACCAGGTATTTGGATGAAAACATTTGTGTCCCAAGGTTTGTGGTCTGTGCCAATGTAACAACATTCAAAATTAATGAATGATAAAATATTGATGATTAGGAAGATAATGCATTTAGAAATATGTATTTGATACTCTTATATTTTTATTAAATTTTATGACTGGTACTGAAAAATATTTAGATCTAAAGTGAAAATGTGGTTTCATATGATATAGAAAATGAAATAAACTGCATACTTTATATAAAAAGAACACTTAAAAATGAATGAGGCTATCATTCAACTGATAAACTTAAAGACTAGCACACTTAAATGTACGAAAGAATAAATATAATGAAAAAAGCACAGATTAGTGGAATAAGAATACCACTCTAAATAAAATGCATTATTTTAACGTAATAATAAAATATATAATGTTCTAGGATGGTTTATCAATAATAAAAGAGAAACATGGATTCTGTATCAGGACTGTTACATTATTATTCAGACTATAGATGTCCTGGAGTGAAGCTATAATCACAAAGACCGGACAACACCCATGATAATCTATATTTCATTCTAATACCCCAAAAAATTCAATGGGGACTCACTGAACTTTAAAACCTCATTCTAAAGTTACATTACAAACATGAAATAAAACTTGACAAGATAGTATTTGAGCAAGAATCAGGAAGAGGTGGAGACAGAAGGAAAAGAGGGAGAGAAGAAAAACAAGAAATGATGTGACACTTCCAGATACTAGAATTCCTTTTTCTTGAATGCTCATGTACGTGTGTGTGTGTGTGTGTGTGTGTGTGTGTGTGTGTGTGTGTGTGTGTGTGCTGGGATTAAAGGTGTGTGCCACCATGCCCAGCAATATGTAAAATTATAAAGTAATATTTTACATTGCTATGGGTAATATAAAACACCTTGAAAAAATTACTTTATAAATTAGCTACCTAGATATTAACATATACATTTTCTATACAAGTACAAAAATTACCTAAGAATGCTTTGAACTTGTTTCTTTCTCTTATTTCATTAAAACATGTTGTGTTATTGACTGTCATAGCTTTACCTATAACTTCAGCGAAAATGCAGTGAAAAGTATATAGTATTTAAATTGATGAAATCTTGTCTTTTATATAGTAAATGCTGAGTGAAAAGAACCGTTTTAAAGCAATGAGAGCTGGGTAGGCTCTGGCGTCATGCTAGATTGGATGTGGGCTGGACAACTTACTAGATCTGTGATATGAGCAAGTATCAGTGTCTGCAGCTCAGCTTTCTCGTGAGTTACTATCATATTGTGAAATTACATACTCACATACATACATGCAACATTCCTAGTACATTGTAATCATTTAGTACTCAGAGAAACTAAGCCAACTTGCAAAATAACTAAACTGGGATTTAAATCCAGGTTTCCCAGATATATTCAAGTGATTTCTTCAAGATGTGTATAAAAAATCCTATTTCTTCTCCCTGACATTACACACAGGCATACAGAAGCTTTCTCCTAATGATGGTATCAGCGTGTGACTCTGACACACCCATCTCTGCTCTCTGTGCCTACTGGTGGCTGTTTGGCATGTACACCCTCCTTAGATCTTTACACCATGCACAGAAATAATGGGAAATAATGACAATATCTTTAACTGAAAGTTTTCCCAGGCCCTGTGCTGCATTCACCATCTGCATACACACAAACTCCCAAACAGAACTGTGTCAATTTCATTTTCTCCCTATTTTCTTAAACCATGATCGCTCAATTACTTAACCTCCAGCCTTTATGTAGAGGGAAGAAAAATAAAAGAAAGCCAAGGTCTTGCAAACCAAACTCTTTGGTGTTCGAGAGTTTGGAAATGCTGCACCACTCGTCTTTTATTTTTTAGCTCCTCTACCAAGAAATGCAGCTCAAGGGCCCTCCAGTCCCTCAGTCCTGCTGCTCCGAGAGTTTGATTTGCCATTTCAAAGATCTTAAGAAAGTGAAGGATTTTAGGTTTGATGTGTTTTTCAATCAATAAAATAGCATTTGTTACCTGATATTAAATACAGGGAAATGTTTGGCTGTGGTAGACTTTGTTTTTGGTTCTCCCCACCACCACTGTCATTAAAGTATATAAGCAGATACCAGATAAGCACTCCAAAGAACAGAGAACACTCAGCGGTTACCATAGATTATTTTCTTCCCAGTTTGCCTCTCCAGTTCTTCTATGAAATACATGTCCTTATTCCCACCACAGGTTTCCAGTGCAGGTGCTCATAGTCTGACTTACCTCTGGATCTCTACACCAGATGACTCCTGTAGCACTAGTCAAAGTCCAAAGAGATCATTATGGACTTTAATATTTTCTAAGCAGGGGGAGAGAGAGACACTAAGCATGAAACTCTTGAAGGTCTTGGCTGTGGAGTCACGCAGCATGTTTATATTGGCTCCTACACATAGGAGTTGAGACTAACAAGACAAGATACTGAACGTGATAATATGTGCTATCACTGATAAAAAATGATTCCCTGGATTCCCTGGAACTGGAGTTAAGTATGGTTACTAGCTGCCATGTGGGTACTGGGAACTGAACTCAGGACCTCTGCAAGAGCAGTCAGTGCTGTTCAGTACTGAGCCATCTCTCCAGTCCTGTTGTACTCTTTCTAAAGCCCCCTCCCCACCATGTGGCTCCTTGTTCTCTATGCCTCTGACTTCCATGCTGGCTTAACTCACATTTCATGGCTTTTCTCCTTCTCACTTCCACCCTTCTCCCTTTGGGGAGCTGCTAAGATTTATAGTTTGTCTCTTCTGAGGTATTTGCTATTAAACTAATAAAATTGTCCTCTTTGAACAAACTTTGTCTTTGTTTGACTTTCAAACTTTTCCTGTCTTTTAATTCTTTAATCACTGGAAAAAACAAACCCGTTCCTATACCCCTAGATAATATCAAGGTCATTCTGTGGACTGCTTAGTGAGGGAGAAGTGAGATGAGAAGTTCTATACCCCAGAGTTGTCGGGAGGAAAGATGAGCACTTCCCAAATACAGACCAAGCAGCAAACAGCACCAGGGTCCACACTTGCTGCTTTGTCTTCAGAACTGCGAGGTCATGCAGACTCCACTTAGGAGCGGTCTATGACATGGCCTTACAGGACAACTGCAAGGTCGTGAGGACTCCACTTAGGAGCGGTCTATGACATGGCCTTACAGGACAACTGCAAGGTCGTGAGGACTCCACTTAGGAGCGGTCTATGACATGGCCTTACAGGACAACTGCAAGGTCGTGAGGACTCCACTTAGGAGCGGTCTCTGAAGTGGGCTTACAAAATTGAGCAGCATCCAGAGAACACATTGTCCATGTTCAGAGGCTCCTCAGGAAATGCCCCAAAAAACTCACAAAAACACCACAGAAGAGTAGGGTTTACAAATGTTCCATATCTGCTGGGTTCAAAAATGTCCAAAGCCACCTTAGGAGCCCTTCACCCATTTCACTCTCAAACTCCATTCCCTAATTCAGGAAATTCTCAAAAAAAAATCAATATTTTTTAAATAAGGCAAAAACTGAGAGACCTCCATAACACTGCCACAGAAATAGGACTTGGTGAGGCAGAGGTATGAACAGAAGTCACCACTGGTAAGTTGACGTAGGAGGGACTTTTATTAATGGGCATAATCTGAACTAATGATTGTACTTAACCACAGAAAAACCATACTCTGTTGGGTTCATGGCCTGGTGTCTCCTTAGCAACTTCAGTTGGGTATTCCACCCAAGAAGAAAATGAATGAATGTGGGTATGCTTGAGAATTAACATATCTAGGCGCAGCTAGCAGTGCACCTACCCACATCCATTGGACACAGTAACCTTGGATGAATGAGATACTAGGAATGAAAAGGCCAGATGGTATATTGAGATAAGAGTGGAGCTGAACTTAAATGTGTTCTTTCCCAATGAAGCCAATGAAGCCTGAGAAACCATTTTGAATAAATTATGAGTGTGACCTGATGGGGGGAGGAGACAGGGTTCCAGAGTCAGTTCTATCAGCACAGGGTGAGGACTGAGGACACAAACAGTTTCATTTGCACAGGCTGATGGAATAAGAAAGAACTATTGGCACAGTCCTGGGAGACAGACTGTTCTTATAGATCTCTAAGGGAACTAGTGTCCTCCAAGTTCAGGCCCACTCTTAAAAACTTAATTTAAGAGTCAGTTTATTTGTTCAGGTGATCATGATGTTAGCATAATAATAATAAATACCAACTTTGATGACGTTAATGTAATGAGAATGACTTCATTTTTCAGATAAAGAAACAAAGACCCGGGGCTGGAGAGATGGCTCAGCGGTTAAGAATACTGACTGTTCTTGCAGAAGACCCAGGTTCAAATTCCAGCACCCACATGGCAGCTAACAGCTGTCCATAACTCCAGGTGCAGGGGATCCAACAGCCTCTTCTGTCCTCCATGTGCATTTCATAACATGAGTGCACTTACCTATGTGTAGGCATAACACTCATACACATTTAAAAAAAATAATAATAATAAATAAGATAGTTTTTAAAAAAGAAACAAAGACCCTGGAAGATAAATTACCCAAAATAATAAAACCAAGGGATCCTGAACTAAAGGATCCAAAACTTTAAGCCAAAACAAATCTTTCTCTTCACAAATTGGTTGTCTCCAGTATCTGCTATAGTAAGAGGAAGCCACTAAGACATTCAAGATCAAGTATCATAAAGCAAAATTGTGCCTGAAACCCAAGTCTTTTGACTACAAACATTATGGCCTTTTCTCCGAGCTTGCCTTCTAAGGCAAGTAGCATATGATACTTTTACAGAATGCCAGGAATATTCTTGCAAAAGAGCACTATGTAAACCATGGAGGAGTTCCAGAGGCCAAAGAAACAGAAAGATCAATATTTGTGAATAGAAAAAAAGCAAGGTATTTTCTGAGAGGAAAACCCAGTGTCTTTAAGGCTTAAATTTCAGGAAGATTGGAATAAGGAATGAGCAATAAAAGAATAAAATCTCTTCCCACAGATTCAAGAAGGCTTCCAACATAGGGGATTTGGAATTGAAGAAAAGCTTCTAAAACCTTGAGCTCCTCTAAAAGAGAGGATGCTCCAAATATAATGAATTAACATAGTTTTTGAGGTTTTTTTCTAGAGAATCTAGGACCCGTGGTTATTAGCTTGATTTTCATTGTGAAAATGAAAAAGAAATAATCATAGTTCCTCATTCATGATGCGTGTGCTGTATGTAAAGACATCCCACTTCTCTGCTTACCCTACAGGACCCCTCATTTCTCTTTTTGCTGCAACTTATCATTAAGCCCAGCTGTGCTCAGCAGCAAAAATGGAATTAGATGGTGAGGGATTTGATAGACATGTGAACAAAAGAGTGAGACTACATACCCAGACTATAGGTTGAGGATACAAAAGGTAAAAGGCCTCCTAGTTAGAGCAGGACCGTTTCAAAGGGGCACTGTTAGGGGAGGACATGGAAGAGCCAGCCTCGTCACCTGCCCTTGCTATGTCTCTGTGTCTCCTATTGATCAACAGAGAGTGGTCGAAGGAATTCTAACAGATACTTAGCTTAGTACGTGTGAACCTGACTGAGGGTGAGTTTTTAAACCTCTCCCAGTACAGCCTTTGAAAGAAACACATATTGAAATCTATTGGATGAATGCTATTGGAATGTTAGAGGGAAAAGATAAATTGTGCTTGATAGAAAATGCAAAAGAAATGGCTTGACTGTGGCAGATAGCTGTGGCTCTCCTTTAAGTGGTCAATACAGCAGAAGAAAAGATTTCAAATTACTAATAAAGAGAGAGTCATCTATGGGATCTCAGTCTTACAGAGATTGTGCGAACAATTCTCAAAGAATGAATGACATTCTTGAATTTGAGAAAATTACAAGGGAACTATTAAATATACCAATAACTCATGGGATAGGATATGAGCCCCCAACACCTCAAGACTCTGTGCTTTTTAATGGTATAGCAGCTTCGAATATCAAGGAAAAAATTCAAAACCCAAATGAATTGGTCATCTTTCTGCCACCGAAGCAAAACTCCTAGGATAATTTACAGGAAGAAAGATTTCTTTTGGCTAACAATCTCAGAAGTTTTAGTTCATGTTTACCTGGCCACATTGCTTAGGACTGTGGCAACGTGTAAATCACTATAGTGATAGCAAACATAGACTGGTCACCACAGGGCAGCCAGGAAACAAAGAGCAGGCAAGAGTTCAATGCCCCATTATCATTATTCCCTTCAAGGTAATACTCCCAATAACCTAACTTTCTCTATATTAAGCCCTATGTCCCAATAGTTCCACAGCACCACAGCCAGATCCACTAAGTCTTTAGTGTGTGGGATTTTAGATGTTTCCAAATAATAGTGCCAAAATTTACAACCTCTGGAAAGAGACAAAAGTTACATTTGTCATGTCAGGGGTATTATGAAGGAAATAAACAGAAAAATATTTGCTTTGTTTTAAATGTGAAATGCCATTCCCCTCATCCCCCATACCGATAGGCTGAAGTTTTGGAATACTTGGTCCCTAGTTGGTGATGTTTGGGGAGTGTGCTGGATAGTTTTAGTTGTCAACTTGACAAAACCTGGATATAGAGAATCTCAACTGAGGAACTGTCTCCATCGAACTGGCCTGTGGCCATGTCTGTGGGGGTATTTTCTTGATTGTTGAGTGATCTGGGAGGACCCAGTGCACTGTGGGTGGTGCCAGCCATGGGCAGGTGGTCCTGTAATGTATAAGAAAGCAGGCTGAGCATGGCCCAGGGGAGCAAGTCAGTAAGCATCATTCTCCCACGGCCTGTGGTCCAGGTTCCTTCCCTGAATTCCTGCCTTGGCTTCCCTTGATGATAAACTGTACTATAAGCCAAATAACCCTCTCTTCCTTAAGTAGGTTTTAGTCAGTGTTTTTATCACAGCAATAGAAATCTAAGACAGGGATATATAGAGCCTTTAGGAGGTAGAGCCTCACTGGAGGAAGTGGATCACTGGGGTGAGTCTGGAGGCTTTATAGCCCAGCCCTACATATTTTTCAGTCTCTGCTTCCTCGGTATGGATACATTGTGACCAGCCAGCCTTGTGCTCCTGCCACCATGCCTTTCCTGTCTGTTGTCTGTCTTCCTTGCCCTGATGCACTATACCCCTGTGGAACCATAAGCCCCCCAAAAAACTTTCTCCCTTAAGTTCTTTTTGCAGGGTATTTTATCACAGCAACTGGAGAAAAAAAATGCAAAACATCTTAACTATGAGAAGCTAAGACTCATAACTGAAAAAGCACCTTACATGT
The DNA here is from genome assembly GCF_000622305.1 of Nannospalax galili. Taxonomy (NCBI): domain Eukaryota; kingdom Metazoa; phylum Chordata; class Mammalia; order Rodentia; family Spalacidae; genus Nannospalax; species Nannospalax galili. The sequence continues at coordinate 6,032,402 of NW_008341810.1, read as the reverse complement.
GTTATAACTGATGTCAATTATAATACAATGGCAATAAGACTTTACCTCTTAAGACATGATCAGGGCCCTATGGATGCCAGGAATCCATAGCATAGATTACTTCTACAAATTACAATTTAGGGAATGGAGACATGACTTAGTAGTAAAGAGCACTGGTTGTTCTTGCAGAGGACCTAGGTTCCTTTCCCAGTTACCTACATGGCAGCTCACTGTCCATAACTCCAGTCCAGGAGTCCAACACCGTCTTTTAACATCCACAGGCATCACAGGACATGGGTGCACTTACATACATGCAAGCAATGCATGGATACGTATAAAATAAAAATAAATAAAATATTTTAACAAATTACTAATTAATATATCTTGACATAATAGGTAAAATCTTCATACCTGCTTGACAAATAATCTTGAATATTTTTCAAGGAGAAAAGTAATGAAATGATTTGACGCAATCTATAGTAACAAAATAAGCTGGGACTAGGAGCTGAATTGTTTGGCTCTTACTCCTGCCTAGGTCTTGGGAAAATTGTCCAAGAAGAAAATTGGGTTCCTTTTTATCCCTGATGAAACTGAGAAAGTACTGACTGCTCTTCCGACATCACAGGGTTTGTCAGGAAAGTCCTTGAAGCAAATGCAAGCTAAATTGCTTGGGAAGCTGGTAATCTCATTAGGATATTGCCCCAGTGATAGGGTACTGAGTAATAAGGATGTGGGTTGGTACACAGAAAACTAAACAAAAAAGAGCCTAAAGGTGTAGAGATAGATTTTAAGATATGTTCCTTTTAATATGAAATGACTAAAATAGTAAATCAAAAAGGATTAAATAAATATTATGTGCTTCTGCCAATAAAATGATGTATTAAAATTATGTCATACTTGCTTAAGAAATCATTCGGAAACACTAAAAGAAAGCAGAAAAGGTTAATAAAGGAATTAAAATAGGGAAACTGACATATTCAAAATATCCATCCTTGTTCTTTCTTCTTATCTCTTCTACAAATCTTACTACTTTCCGTGTCTTAGTGTGTCTAATTTCAATGTGTTTTATATAGATGTATAGGTATTTATATATAATCAAACCATTCATATCTTTCTACACTTCAATTTTCATGCAATGTTATGTTTTAAGATTTGTAGTAAGTACAGAAATATCTCTAATAAACAGGAACTTCATATTCCTTCTCTGAGAATTGCATGTCTATATCCTTGTAATTTATATATTAGGCTATTTTATTTTGTAGCTTGTGAGGGTTTGCATACTTTAAATTTTACATCTTTGGTTGAATTTTTCAGCTCTCAATTTTCTCATTTATTTCTAATTTTATTACACTGTGCTTGGGAAAAGCAACTGACTAATTTTGGTCCCTCTACACTTATTTCATTCTGTTTTGTATTCTGTTAGATATTCAGTGTTTTCAAATGTCACATCTGTACCCAAGCATACCGTATTTATTAATGAGTGCAACTCCCCAAACATACTTGTTAGAGTGGGCTTTTATTGTGTTATTCATGTAATCTATAACTTTAGAAACTTGACCATTCAATTTTTACTGCAAGAAATATGTTAAATTTTGAAAATATATTTGTTACTTAGCCAATTCCTCATTGGAATTCTATCAACTGTTGCCTGATAAAAGTTGAATATACATTGTTAGATCTCTACTATAAAGATACAAATTGTTTAATACAATAATATTTTAAATTCTCAAATACTCATGTCTATGTCAGTGAGATAAAATCCAGAAAAAAATAAAAATAGATCAAATTATTTGCACTATCTAAGTAATCAGAAAGTTTTACCATAGCAATGCATTCTACAGTTTTAAAAAACTGATTGGATGAGCCTCGTGAGAGCTGACTATAGTCTGAGCACCAATAATGACTATCTTAGGAAAATAACAACCCAAGTCAAACCTGAAGAGATCTTGAAAAAGTTTTTCCATCTACTTTTACAGCTCCAACTCTTTGCTGATAAGATGGCTAGGCTTCACTGGAGGATCTTAAAATAGATGCATTTCCATTTTCAGAAAACTTTGATTTTTTTCTGATATATATTTTTTACCTGTTCCTTTGACATTCATGGCTGTCAGTATAATATACTTGGATCAAAAGACTGAAAAGTTATATCTGCTATCTCACAAATCAGAGTGTACTTCTCAAAATGAGAGCATTAGAGATAAACGGCCCCTTTTTGCCAGCCACTGTGAAAAACACATAACAAAAAAAGGATCCTGGAGTCTTTGAAGAATATCCTCGATAAATTTCTGCAAGTTCCAATTTTCATCTTCTTGAGAAATATTACCATGTTCCCTCTGAATCACCAGTATAAGTCGTTACCTATGAGTTCAAGAAGCCATTTGATCTACTTGAGGCCAAAGGTTAAAATGCAGGCATCCAAACTGCACAAAATGACTGTGTTTTTCCACGGTGGGCTGGCAGCTGAATTTCTCTTGTTAAAACAGAATGCAAAGATATAAAGGCAACATCAATGATATATTGGTCCATAGTACCCATCTTTGAGGAAAACAGTGTCTTCTAGGGGCAACGTCACACACTGAAGCAATAAAAACAGACCTGGCAGCTTTGGAATTATTACTCAAATATTTTCTTAAAACTTGAGCATTTTCCATTATTTCTTTCTGCTTGGTTTGCTCACTTACAAAATTGGGACAATAGGCTGACATTAAGGTCAGAGTGTCATAGAAAACATGCTGAGGCATGCCTGGATTGTACACATGTTCCACGACTTCTGCATGTTGATGTTGGTAGTGACATCTCAGCACTAAAATTGGTGGTAATCTAGTGATTGAAACCAAATATCTCATCTGACCAGTAAGTTAGGGAAGAAGTTATCATTCACATAAACAAAAGTGAGCAAATAAATCTAGAAATATTAAGTAATATGATTAAACCCACAAACCCAGTATTTAGCAAGTGTACCTGGCTAAAACTTGAAACATAATTTCAAGCTTTAAACTTGATTGTCTTACATTTAATGATATTTATGTCTTACTGGAGGAGGTAAAATTCTAATGGTAAGAGAAATGAGAAATTCCAATGATTTATAAAGGCAGAAGAAAGAAGTACTTAATACACACACACACACACACACACACACACACATCCCACTCCTAATCATTGGGTAACTGTGAATATCTAGAGCCTAAAACACCTAGAACATGATGGACTGTCATCAGCAGAACCATTAGAAGGAATATATATGTATAGAGATTTATCAACTTAGCTCACAGGATAGAGTCCGAGTAGTCCAACAACGGCTGCACCACACTGGAGAGGGTGAGAATCCATAATCACTCAATCCACAAGGCTGGATGTCTCAGTAGTCCCAATCTGGTGCAGAAGGTCTGACCAATTCCAAAAGATCAGCTAGTCTTCAGTCTACAGCAGCAAGATGAACTCACCAGCAAGAGAGAAGGCAAGCAGCAAGAAGCCTGGCGTTCTCTTCTGCCTTGGCCTTTTATACCAGCTGCCATCAGAAGGTAAAAA
>NW_008341810.1:6027695-6028756 GCF_000622305.1 Nannospalax galili | reverse complement strand
TCACAAGTCCACCCCTTGTCAACTTGACACACAATAGCATCTCTCTATGTCATGCTTAATTTTCAAATGAAAACAATGTTGAGGTCATAATTTCACCTAACATGATATAACTATACCATCATACAATGACAATATATATCTTAGAGTAGGTGATAAGGTCTTCGAGGAATGCCTAGTCCTTTAGTGTCTCATAACCCAATATAATCATATAGGTTCAAAACACTTAACCACTTAACATTTATCTCAATTACACATTCAAAAAAAATAACTCAAGTATCTGCTTAACATATGTGTATACATGCAGAAGTCTATTCTTAACCGAATAGGACAAAAATACCCATGTCAGTTACAATCCACGTTTCTGCAACTGGTCATGTGGCCTGAGTTGGTATTTGTAACTACCTTCCTTTACTACCCATTCTGTATTTCCTCTAACATCAGCAAGCACCTCTGCAGGTCTTGGCTCTTTCCCTGGAGGAGTAACCCATACATTCATTCCTGAAGGGTCTGGGCCATTTGTTGTCCTGTCTGATTTGGGTTGTTACAGTTTCCCATTGGCCTTAATCACAGGACATGGTAACACCAAAATTCGCCCTAAGGAATCTCCTGCCTTCCAGATAAAATCTTCATAACTTCCATTGTGGAGAATCAGTCCAATTTCCCCCTGGTAATCTGGGTCAATCACCCCACCTAATACTGTTATTCCTTTCTTAGCCTGTTGACTTAAGGGCATCAGAAGCCCAAAGTGTCCAGGGGGAAGCCTTAGCTTCTAGTTCAATAGAATGTTTGTTATCTCTCCTGGCAGAAGCACTCCCTCCTCTGGAACCAAAACATCCAAGCCAGTAGAGTGCAAAGTTGAGGGTACAGGAAGCAAAAATTTTCATAGAGGGTCACCAGGGGTGATAGTGAGTGGAATCATTCCCACATCCACCCCTTGATTCCTGGACCCATGAATCCTGGCTATTGGAGAAACTGTACCATATATTGGATGCTGATTCAAAGCATACATTGCCTTGTGGAGAACCCTGCCCCAGCCCTCCAGGCTATTGCCACCTAATTGG
>NW_008341810.1:6003042-6026729 GCF_000622305.1 Nannospalax galili | reverse complement strand
AACCATAGGCATTTGGGCAACTTCTTCATGTAACTTACTTGTACCCTCCGGGCCTGCTTGAGCCCGATCACGTATATACTACTTCCATTTGATAATGGATTGTTGCTGTGCACGGCCTACTTTATGGCTTTGGGGGGCAGATAACACCCAGCTCATGATGGGCAGCTCCGGGCTCATGGTGACTTGGTGGCCCATTGTCAAGCGTTCAGTTTCCACTAAGGCCCAATAGCAGGCTAAGAGCTGTCTTTCAAAGGGAGAATAGTTGTCCGCAGATGAAGGCAAAGCCTTACTCCAAAATCCCAATGGCCTTCGCTGTGATTCCCCTATGGGGGCCTGCCAGAGACTCCAAACAGCATCTTTATCTGCCACTGATACCTCAAGCACCATCGGATCTGCTGGATCACATAGCCCAAGGGGCAGAGCAGCTTGGACAGCAGCCTGGACCTGTTGAAGGGCCCTTTCCTGTTCCAGGCCCCACTCAAAGGTAGCTGCCTTCCAAGTCACTTGATATATGGGGTCGTAGTAACACACCCAGATGAGGAATGTACTGCCTCCAGCATCCAAACAGGCCCACCAAGTGTTGTGCTTCTTTCTTGGTGGAGGGAGGGGCCAAATGCAACAACTTATTCTTAGAAGGAATGTCTCTGCATGCTCCACACCACTGAAGTCCTAGAAATTTCACTGAGGTAGAAGGCCCTTGAATTTTGGTTGGATTTATTTCCCATCCTCTCATGCGCATATGCTTAACCAACAAGTCCAGACTGTCTGCTACCTCCTGATCACTGGATCCAATCAGCATAACATCATCAATATAGGGGACCAGTGTGATATTTTGTGGAAGAGTCATGCAATCAAGATCCCTTCAAACCAAATTATGGCGCAATGCTCGAGAATTAATATACCCTTGAGGCAGGACAGTAAATGTATACTGTTGGCCTTGCCAGCTGAAAGCAAATTGGTTCTGGTGGTCCTTATGAACTGGTATTGAGAAGAAAGCATTTGCCATATCAATAGCTGTATATCAGGTACAAGGAGACATATTAATCTGCTCGAGTAAGGAAACCAAATCTGGTAGAACAGCTGCAATTGGAGTCACTACTTGATTAAGTTTTCGATAGTCAACTGTCATTCTCCATGACCCATCTGTCTTCTCCACAGGTCAAATAGGAAAGTTAAAGAGAGATGTGCTGGGAATCACAACCCCTGCATCTTTTAAATCCTTGATGGTAGCACTAATTTCTGCAATCCCTCCAGGGATGCAATATGTTTTTTGGTTCACTATTTTCCCTGGCAGAGGCAATTCCAGTGGTTTCTATTTGGCCTTTCCAGCCATAATAGCCCTCACTCCACAGGTCAGGAAACCAATGTGGGGATTCTGCTAATTCCTAAGTATTCTATCCCAATTATACATTCTGGCACTGGGGAAATAACCATAGGATGAGTTCGGGGACCCACTGGATCCACTGTCAGTTGGACTTAAGCCAAAACTCCATTTATCACCTGACCTCCATAAGCCCCTACTTTAACTGGAGGGCCATAATGCTTTTTAGGATCTCCCAGAATCAGTGTCAACTCAGAACTAGTATCCAATAGGCCACGGAAAATCTGATTATTTCTTTACCCCAATGTACTGTTACTCTAGTAAAAGGCCGCAGGTCCCTCTGGGGAAGGGTGGGTGAGAGGTGAACAGCATAACTCTTTGGTACTGTGACAAAGTCCTTCCTCAAGGGCACCTGGCCTTCCCTTCATTCAAGAGGTTCTGGATCTGTAAACTGTCTCGAGTCTGGAAATTGGTTGACTGAGCAGGATTCTCTATTGCTACGATCTAATACTGACTTCCTGTCATTTGTCCTAGAGCTTTTCTGCTTATACAGATCAAATAAAAACTTAGTAGCCTTCTTATGTATGTGGTCCCTGGAAACACCATGACTAATTAGCCAGTACCACAGGTCCATTCAAGTCATGCCATTATAGGTATTGCTTTGCCTTTGCCGCCCATTATGATAAGTATGTGCACCTTGTCTTCGGTAATTCAATACTGCCACCTGACCCCTACTCCAAGGTCCTGTTACACCTATTATATTTACATTTAATTTATGCAATTGAGCAGCAGCATCTTCAACTGTAAGATTCGGCATAAAGAAGAGCAAAAATAAAGCTCTTCAAACGTTCTGGTGTCTCTCTCAGTACTTTGCATCTTATAAAATCAGTAAAAGGCATGTCCTCTCGACCCTCCCATTGTGGAGGATTTGGTGTTGCACTGAGAATCCACTCGAGCATACCAATTTGCCTGAGCTTTACAATCCCTTCATCAACACTAAGCCAAGGGATATCAGGTATCTCCAACTCTCTGTCAGTAAGCCATCTTTTGATAAATACCTCAGCCAACCAATCAAATAAACTTTTAACACCCTTTTTAACTGCACAAGCTTCTGTATTAAACCTAGACTCTCCAGTCTTGAGGCCCATGTTAATAAACTCAGCCTCATCTAATTTTATGTTCCTTCCACCATTATCCCTTACCCTTAAAATCCATTCCCAGACATATTCATTTGACTTCTGCTTGAAAGAATTAGCAAAGTCACTAAGTTCTTTAGTGGTGTAGTGCACCTCCCCATGGACCACACTTTCTATCTCTCCTCTAGGGGTCTGCTTAGCTTTGAGTCTGGTTATAGGTCTAGAGGCAACAACAACTGGACCCTGAGGGGCATCAGCTTCATCTTGCTGAATGGGATTAGCTTCCTCAATGGGATTAGGTGCCTAAGGCAAGGGTGGGGAGGGTGGGGAGATTAATTCATCAGGTGAATCAAATTCCTCAAAGTCTGAGGATTCAAAATCCTCAGCCTCCTCGGGGTTCTCCCACACATCTCCATCCCATGTGTCAGGATTCCAATCTTTTCCTACCAGTGCCCTCAGCTTTACTGCTGACACCCTTCAAGGCTGGGAATTAAATTTGCGTTGTAGGTCAGCCAAATGTATAATAAGGGCTCCAGCTTGATTTTCTGCAGCTTTAGCTATCTAGCTGCTGGAGAGAAGATTCTCTTCCAGGACACAGTTGGAAACATTTAAACTGTTGATTCGAATCTGGAGTTTGTCAATTTTATCATTAAGATCATTGTTTATCTTCATCACTTTATCCAGAGATGCTATAAGTAATCAGCCAGTAAACAGTTCACACCATGGACTTTCAGTGTTACCGGGCTACCAGGAAAGTCTTTAGTAACTGTAGGTTTCCTTAAGTCGACAACCACTACATGCATTAAAGAAATTCATCCTTTCAATTCTGTTTCTCTAGAACCACTCCTGGTGCCACCATCTGAATTAGTCAGGGTTCTCTAAAGAAACATAACCGGTAGAATGAATATATATGTATAGAGATTTATCAGCTTAGCTCACAGGATAGAGTCCAAGTAGTCCTACAATGGCTGCACCACACTGGAGAGGCTAAGAATCCGTAGTTGCTCAGTTCACGAGGCTGGATGTCTCAGAAGTCCTAGTCTGGTGCTGAAGGTCTGACCAATTCCAAAAGATCAGCTAGTCTTTGGTCTACAGCAGCAAGATGAACTCACCAGCAAGAAGAAGGCAAGCAGCAAGAATCCTGGTGTTCTCTTCTGCCTTGGTCTTTTATATCAGCTGCCATCAGAAGGTAACACCCACATTTAAGGTGTGTCTTCCAGCTTCAGATGACCCAATCAAGAAGATCTCTTTTGTTTCAGTTAATCCCAGATCCAGTCAAGTTGATACCCAGGATTAGCCATCACAGCCTCAAAACCCATAAAATGTTTTTTTTATTTTTTTATTTTTTATTACTATTTTAATTGTATGTGTATGAGTGTATTGCCTACATGTATGTTGCACAATGTCCATGGAGGTCAGAAGAGGGCATCGGATCCCCTGGAACTGGAGTTACAGACAGTTTATGGCCATCATGTGAGTGCAGGGAATTGAACCCAGGTCCTCTGCAAGAGCAGGCAGTGCCCTAACCCCATACTATTTTTTATGTGCATGATTGCTATGCCTGCATGAGTGAAGGGGACTTGTGTCATGCAGTGCCCACGGAGGACATAGGAGGGTGTTGGCTCCCCTGGAATTGTAGTTATAGACCGTTTTTAATCATAATGTGGGTGCTTGGATTCAAACCTGGGTCTTCTGCAAGATTAGCCAGTGCTCTTAACCACTGAACCATCTCTCCAGCCTCCCCCATAAAATAACTTCAAAATCTTTAAAACAATGAAGAAACAAAATGAAGATTAGAGAAGATGGAAATACCTCCCATACTCATGAATTGGTAGGGTTAATATTGTGAAAATGGCCAACTTTCAAAAGCAATATACAAATTCATTGCAATACTCATTAAAATTGCAACACAATTCTTCACAGAAATTGAAAAAATCTCAAATTTCATCTGGAAACACAAAAAACTCATGATAGCTAAAATAATCCTTAACAACAAAATAACTGCTGAATGAATTACCATCCCTGGCCTCAAATTATACTACAAAGCTATAGTAATAAAAACAGCATGGTACTGGCATAAAACCAGACACAATGATCCATATGCTAGAATTGAAGGCACAGATTTCAATCCATATTTACAGCCACCTGATTTTTTTCTATAAAGGAACCACAAATATGCACTGGAGAAAAGACAGTATGTTAAACAAATGATACTTATCAAATTGGATAGCATGTAGCAGAATAAAAACTAGAACCCTATCTCTCAGTATGCAAAAAAACTCAACTCCACTTGGATCAGGAACTCAACATAAGGCATAATACCCTGAATCAGATAGAGCATAAAGCAGGGAATATATGGGAACTTTCAGACACAGGAAAGGGTTTTCTGAACAAAATTCCTATAGTACAAGCATTATGTCCAACAACTAACAAATGGGACCACATGAAACCAAAAAGCTTCTGACCATCAAAAGAAACCATAATTTCAGTAAAATGGCAGCCTACAGAATGGGAAAAAAATCTTTACCAATCTTCCTCTGACAGAGGTTTAGTATCTAGAATACACAAAGAACTAAAAAACAAAACCCACACATCAAAAAACAAAACAAAACAACCTAACTAAAAAGTGGGGCAAGGAGATGAACAGGGAGTTCTTTAAAGAGAGGAAAGGCAAATAGCTCAGAAATACTTATAAAAATGTTCAGGACCTTTAGTCATCAGGGAAATACAAATTAAAAGCACTCTGAGATTTCATAACAGTTTATATCCAAAAGAAAACACTGACAAAAGCCAGTGAGGATGTAGGGAAAGACCTCTTATCCACTGCTGGTGGGAGTGCAAACTGGTGCAGCCACCATATAAATCAGTGTGGAGACTCCTCAAAGAGTTTGAAATAAATCTACCATATGATTCAGTCATATCATCCTTGAGCATGTGCTCAAAAGACTCTATACTCTAAAATGGAAATACCTGTTTATCTGTGGTCACTGCTGCCCTTTCCATAATAGCAGGAATTGGAAACAACTTAGATGACCATCAACTGAGGAATGGATAATGAAGTTATGGTACATATACATAATGGATTATTACTCAGCTCATAAAACTCCAAAAGGTTCAGGCAAATGGACAGAACTGGAAACATCATCCTGAATAAGGTATCCCAGACCCAAAAATATACCACATGTTTTTTCTGATAGTTGAATGATAGCTTTGAAATTTTAGAAATGCATGTTTCAGTTTAAAATCCAGAAAAGTTGGGAAATTAAAAATGGCCATGGAGGTGGGATAGAGGCTTCCTCAGAGGGGTGGTAGAATGCAGTCATATAAAGGGGGAAAAGGGAATGATGAAGTAGGAAGAATTAAATGGGGTGGGGAATGGAAAGGCAAGAGAGGAGGGAGCTGGGGGAGGGATAACCAACACTAAAGGCCTTTAGGAAAAGACATATACATACCTACCACTATAGAAGCTTCTTAAGGTACATACATACACATTATACAAAGAGATTAAAAGGAGTTACCTTATAACAAGTGCACATTGCCCTACTAGATACCATAAGCTAACTAAATAAAACTCCAATGCCAGGAATGAATTTCCTGCTCTTGAAGCTGTTGACAAGGGGTCTCATTGACCCTCAAACACTACTGACTACTGCCCCTGTCTTTTGTTACCCACCAAAACATCACAATAAAACCTTATTGCTGAGGACATTATCAACCTGTAGAACAAACAAGGAGAAATAAAGCTGGTACTGGCTTCAAAGCCTCTTTTCTGCTAGATAACTTTTATAGAGCTAAAAGGTGCTATGCATGTTACCTGAAGGAAAAATAATCATCAGTTTTTCCCAGCTGTGAATCCTGTGAACTATAACAACTGGCCTAGCAAGATACACCCATTGGAGCAATAGTGACATGAATATTATGGAAGTAACCAACCATGTTCTAATTGGATTTAAGGTTCGCTCCATAGGATGGAACCCATACTTAACACTGATGTCAGGCTTAGGCATCTGAAGTTAGGTCATAGGCGATAGGGGGAGACGTTACACTAGTTTTCTTCTAAATAGTTATTGCATTAAATGGCTCCTGATGACTTTTTGTTATACTCATATATTAATACATATCTCAGCTCTTACCAGATAAGACTTTTTATGCAGCAGATGGTGATTAACACAGAATCCCACCACTGACCAGTGTGCAGAGAACAAGAGGCTGCAGAGCACTTATCCCTGAATGGGACACCTTCATCAATCTTCTGTCTCCCAAGCATCAGAGATCACTGCAAAAGAGGAGGGAAAAGTCTGTAAGAGGCAGAGGGAGTGGATGACCAAAAGGAAATACAGTTTTCCAGACAGCTGGGTAGTTACTCATATGAACTCATAGAAATTGTGATAGCATGCACAAGTCCCATGTAAGTTCAAACCTGACAAAATCTCAGCTGTGGTGAAGACAATAAGGAATCCTAACCAAACCTAAGGAACTATTGACAACCAATGGCTGCTGGGAAAGGGAGACAATCTCTTTTAAGGATGTGACCCTCAGTAGGTTAACCAGGCTCTAGTAGATAAACCAACACTGAAAGACTTTGGGGGACACAAATTAGATACATAGGCCTTATTTTATACCTAATAGAGTATATTAAATTGGGCAGAGGCTATAATGAGAAGTAGAAATAAGGTATGGGTTCTAAATACCATAAAATTAAATTGTATAAAAATATCATAAAATTATATATTTTTAAAATCATCACCAAAGCACCCCTGCATTTTGACAACCTGGGAAGAAAAATTTCAAACTAATAAAGAATATCTGTAAAAAGCCATAATGCCCACAATCCACATTGGTGAAAAACTAAACTCTTCATCTCAAAGATTGGGGAAAAGCAAGTCTTCTATTATCACTACTAGTAAACATTAGACCAACTGTCAATCCAGTAAACGAAGACTAATATGTTTATTTATATAAATCATAAAGATTATAAAGTAAAAGCTAAAACTATTGTTAGCCTAAATTAATATGATAATGTACATCAGAATCCCTAATAAATACATAACAAATCTCCTAGAACTAGTAGTGAAAATGAATACTGGTTTCAGTTGCAAAAGCAATATCTAAAACTCAATTTTAGGGCTGGAGAGATGGCTCAGAGGTTAAGATCACTGACTGTTCTTGCAAAGGACTTGGGTTCAATTCCAAGCACCCACATGGTGGCTAGCAACCATCTGTAACTCCAGTTCAAGGGAATCCAATACCATCTTCTGAACTCCATGGGCATTGCATGGCATTGGTGCACTTACACACATGCAGGCAATACACTCATACACATAAATAATCAATAAAAAATTTTAAATCAATTTTACTTCTGTACACTGGCAACAATTTGAAAATAAGTTTTAAATGCCATTTGCCAAAGCATCTAAAGTTAAAGAGTATTTAGAAATGAACTTAAGTAAATATTTTAAGACAGAAATTTCACAAAGTATTGCTAACATAAAAAATATCTAAATAAATGAAGAGATTTGCCCTATTCCTGTATCAGAATGCCAAAACTTGGGCAGGATAAAAGATTCAATGTTTAAGAGCACTGCCTACTCCTTCAGAAGACCTGGGTTCAGCTCCTAGCACCTACATGACCAAGACTAACAACTATCTGTAACTCCTGTTTCAAGGGCCCTGGCACCCTCTTCTGGACTCCAGAGGTATTGCATACACATACATATACATACATGCAGGCAAAATACTCATACACATAAAATAAAAATAAGTAAATAAGAAAATTTATAGACTCAAAATTATTTAAATAATGTTTACTCTAAGTTGATCTATAGAATCTATGTAATCAAAAACAAAACTTCAGTGGGGTACTTTATAAAAATTAGTAGAGTAAGTCTATAATTAGTATATAAGAATAATGAAGCAATTAAAGGGTAAGTCCATCATTTAGAATTAGAGAAATGGCTAAGTGACTCAAAGCACTTGTTCTTTCAGAGGACTTGCTGAGTGGCCATAGAGGCCAGAAGAGCATGTCAGATCCCCTGAAACTGAGGTGCAAGAGACTCTTGGGAACCAACCTTGGGTCCTCTACAAGATTAGCGTGTGCTGTGAACCACTGAGTCATTTCTCCAGCCCAAGATCAACTGATTTTAAAGACAATGATGTGATGATAATATAATACAAAGAGTGAAATGATAAACTTTTAAAAAAGATGCTGTAATGCCTGTTTGGCATCATAGAAAGTGAAAAATTTTATAATAAGCCCAAATTAAAGTTAAACATTTATCTTAGAAAAACATATCTGGACTTAGATAAAGATTCCTTAAGTAGGAAGAAAAAAATCATGAATCATAAGACAAAAAAGAACTAAAGTGGATTTTATCAAAATTGAAAACTTCTGGTCTTTGAAAAACATTGTTAAGAAAAACTAAAGCTCTGTCACTGGATGTTATACAATATCTTCAATGTATTATGTCACAAATTCAATTCAGTATATTTAAAGAATTCTTACAAGCCAAGAAGACAGAACACATGCACATACATACACAAATAATCAAAAGATTTGGGCAAATATTTTAATTTTTATTAATATTTTGTTTAGTGTATAAAACAATGAACTTTGAGATACTCTTATGCATATATTATTGTGCTTTGTTCATCCTCCCATTAACCTCGTGTGTGTGCGTGTGTGTGTGTGTGTGTGTGTGTGTGTGTAATAAAAGAAAGCAGGGATGCCAGCAAGAGTATGAGGGGTGCTCACATGAGCAGATGCTCGTGTGTGTGTGTGCATGTGTGTGTGTGTGTGTGTGCGCACATGCACTAAAAGAAAGCAGGGATGCCAGCAAGCATACGAGGAGATGCTCAATATCACTAGTTATATGAGAAATGCAAAGTTAACTTGGATGGAATATTGCTAGATAGCAGTGAAGGGGTAATGAGCACCTGAGACAATCAGATCTCCTTGACATGCTTGTAGTTATTTACCATAGAGAAATAAGAGCTCATGTCCACATCAAGTTTCCTATGAAAGTGCCATGGCATCTTTCAGTACAGATCCAAACAGAAACGTAAGTAAGCACAAAAATATTATGCAGAGGAAAGAAGCCTGACAAACTTTAGGACATACTAAGTGGTTATTAAAGAAGTGACACAAAGTCATAATGGCAAAATAAAAAGACATTTAAAGGCTTTATTGGGACTAAAGGTGGGGTTAGAATTGAGATAGGATGTAAAGAGAATGAAGAAAAAATGGGAATGATCTTACCTTACTGATATTTGGATGAGTATTCAATTTATTAAATCTCTGACTTAATCTAACATAATGTTCATAAAATATAGCCAAATGTGTGTGAGAGAGAGACAAAGACAGAGACAGAGAAAGAGACAGACAGAGAGACAGAGAAAATGTACAGTCCAGACTAGCCCAGAATTCCCAGTTCTACTTCCTTAGCCTCTCAAATGCTGGAATCATTTCAGGTGTGTATCATTATGCATGATACTTTTATTCTGGAAGAATACCGTGGTTCCAAGTTGGGGTCAGTGAGAAAGTGTCATTTACTTTTCAGTGATGCTGTTGTGATTTACAATTCAAGTATATGAAAAATAAAGTTACCCTTTGGAAATTTGTGTACAGTAAAATGTGTGGGACAATGGTTTCCTTTTTGGTTTTTTGTTTGTTTGTGTGGTGTTTTGAATGAAAATGTCCCCTATAGGGTCCAAGTGTTTGCACATTTTGTCCCCAGATGATGGTGCTGCTTTGGGAGGAGGTTTTAGAAGGTGTGGCTATCCTGGAGGAAGCATGTCACTGCGGGGGTGGGCCTAGAGAGTTCTTAAGCCTTGCCAGATCTCCAGTCACCCTCTTGCTTCCTGTGCCTGCATGATGATGTGAGAGCTTGGCTTCTGCTGCTCCTGCTCCAGCCACCTCCAGCCACAATGCCTCCCTGCCATGACGGACTATAATTCCCCTTGAACTGTAAGCTCAAATAAACTCTTCCTTCTATAAATTGCTTGGGTCAGTGTTTCTGTCACAACAACAGAAAAGTGACTAATACAGTTTGTTTGTTTTCATTCTAAAAAGCGTTTATTGGGCCAGATACTAAGTCAGGTACGAGGAGCAATGATGAGCTAGGTAAGTTTCAGTCCTCACTAAAAGTACAGTCTAGTGGAAGAGGCAGGTAAGTACACAAACCACTTCAGTGCCATTCGAAAAATCCCATGACGGACATACTGGAGAATGCCAATGAAACAAGTGGGAAAGAGCCTTTGAATTACCAAAATTTGTGATATGGTGCAATTAGACCTTTATAATTCAAGTGTGTAAGGGTTAATGAAAAATTGAACTCTGCTATCCAAAGAGGTGCATGATGATTGTCAAACTGAAAAACTATAGAAGCTAAAATCCTACAGAAGAACATTATGATTTTATCAAATTTATAGCCAACAGAATTAATTTAGTAAGAAAGTATAGTCAGATATTCATATTTCATGGGGATGGAAAAATAGCATAATAAATATATATAGTTAAATACAGCATATGTAGTATATTTAATATACTCCATAAAATAGTGCTCTGGGAAATTCAAATACATATAAAATAGTGCATTGTAGGGACTAAAGAAATGGCTTGATAGTTAAGAGCACTAGCTGCTCTTGCAGAGGACCCAGGTTCGGTTCCCAACACCCACACGGTGGCTAACAACCATCCGTAACTCCAGTTCCGGGGGAATCCAATGCCCTCTTCTGACCTCTGCGGGCATTGTGTGGCATGGTACACCAACATACACACAGGCAATATACTTAAAAACAGAAAATAAAAGTAATAAATAAAACATTTTTAAAATATTGCATTGTACAAATCTTACACTACCTTTCAGATGTAAATTTATTTATGAGAGAAATTTAAGGCTGGAGAAGTAAGGCTATAAAGATCATCCACATAGGATATGAATGGAAACATTATTATTAATTTATCAGAACAAAGCTGAGAATTTGTTAACCTGATTCTAGATGTATCTATGAAATTAACAGGCATTCATATTCCACAATGTAGGTGTCTCCCAATTGGCTAGTTCCTCTAAGGGGCAGGGCCTGCTGTGGATTGTGGAGGACAGAAGGCTGCTGGGAGCCATCTTGAGACAGAAGCTGCAGATAGCGGGCATGGTGTGGGGAATGCGCAGCAGCTCAAGGACAGAATAGACTGACTCTTATGGACGTGGGGTGAGATCACTGGCCCTGGAGCCATGAGTGAATGCTAGAGGTGACTACAGGCATGGCATGGTCTGATATGGTGGGCTCTGAGCTGTGGCGTGGGGCTAGGCACTGGGTATTCATTCCTTTGTAAGTTAATAAGTGCACATAAAGCTATGTTATATGGTTTGCTTGATAGTGCAGGAGACCCAGAGGGAATTCAGGCAACAGCAGGTTTCCAGAAAACTGTGTAGCCCAATGGGTGGCTTGCAGTTGCAACCTTATTGCTGTTCTAACATCTTAGTAGTGCAACTCCTCGACACAGTTAAGAAATGGACTTATGTCCTCTTTCCTATCACTGAACTTCAGAATAGATTTTCACTCTGCCACAGTAGACCAAAGAAACCGAAATGAGAGATGAGAAAGTTCATTCATGATTGAGTTTTCTGTGTTGATCACTGTAGTGTGAATTGTATAACTCTGAGACTGTTAAAATTAATCTGTGAAAATGAGAAAACCCCTGATATAAATCCAGATATAGATGCAGAATACACAAGGTTTATAGGTTAAAACTAGAGATACAGCATTATTTTTTCTGATGATAAGCTGAAACCCTATTCCCTTTGGCAGGATCATCAACAATTCTATACCTACTAATGAGATTTTGTTCCAGAGTATTTCACCCTACATCTGTCATGGAGAATGTTGCTAGATCCCATGAAGCTTGTGTGAACTTATTTCACTATCCTGATATATTAGCCCCAGCTATTTTTGCCTCGGTTTTCTGTCAGTCTTCTATTATTATTATTATTATTAATCTCATTGGCATATCAACCAGATTCTAGTGTTCTCCCAAAACTTTAAGTCATCTTTATCCTGAAAAGAATGTTATTCTTATCTGTAATAGTTCCCACATCTTTCTGGGAGTTTCTATCTTCAATGATGAGACTGTGAAATTCTAATGATTACCATGGTGAGGGTCTTATTTATTTATTTTTGTCAGTCATTTACTGACCCCTTCCAGTAACTCATATTCTTCATTCTGGAAACTTCTGTGATAAATACACAAAAGATATAATATGTAAATATATAGAGAGAATAATTAATATATTTATAAATATATATGTATAGTTCCCCTTTAATATGGTTTAAAATGATAAATTATTCCAACATTATCTCTGTGTATTTGACCACCAATTTTCACAGCATTCTCTTCAACTGCCCATTTAATTAGTCTACTTTTAACAAATTTACTTGAATTTTGCTATCTCTTTAAAGAATTTGTGGGCACATTGGGAATAGAGATGAATGTCCCTAAAGGCTCAAGTTGATTGGTGATGCATTGGTTGATAACATTCCTTCTCACAAAGGTGATCCAATGCATTCACACTTATAACTCTCTTTCTGAGCAAACAAGATGATGCAGTGGAAAAAGCACCTGTCACCGAGCCTGAGAGCCTGAGCCTGATTCCCGGGGCCCACACAGTGAAAGGAGATCACTCCCAAAAGCTGTCTTCTGATTCACATGTGATGTAGCTTGTATGAGCAAGCACATACACAATAATAATAAATAGCCTTCTTACAAGAATAACCTTTTCTCAGAAGTAATAGAGACAAAACAGAATTTAAAGAAAAGGGATAAAACTCTAAAGTAGAATTGGACTCTCAGAAGCAAACAAATAAATAGGGGTGTGCTGTAAACATTACTAGTTAATGCCTGATAATTACCCCAAAGTGGTGAAAGATGTTATCTTGTTGGTACAAAAACCTCAGGAAACTCTGAGAAGAATGAATATAAAACAATAAAACAATTTTAAAAACTGCGTGCAGGCACATTTTGCAACATGTAAATCTAAAACATTTTTCATCTTAAATGGGCAAAACAATAGAGACACATCACCTGTAAGACCAACAATAAAGTTGGTATTTCTTATCTGGCACTTCAAATACCAACAAACATGATAATCTTTTTAGGGTTTTAAAAGGAAAATAATCATCATATTAGAATATTACATTACATAAAATAGCATTTGGATATTACGTAGAAATAAAACATTTTCAGACATAAAGAATGCCAGAAGAATGATAACCTAAATATCTGAAGTAAAACCAGTGATTTAAAAAAAAGTTCTTCAGGCTTGAAGAAAACGATGGTTGGTAAATGCACACAGCTCCCACAAGGCAGAGGAGAATGCAGCACACTCCCATCTTAAACCACAGATTTGTCTTCTCATTGAAGATACTTGATGGTTTCAAAAGCATATTGGCTACAGATTTCAACAATTTTCTATTAAATCATAGCATACAGCTAAACTCCCCTGGGATGACCCTTTAAAAATATTTGGCTTAAGCTAAGTTGACTGTATACCTTATATTTTTAAGTCTCCATTACTTCATGGAAATGCATCTTGTTTGTACAAATCATCCAAGCACATTTCCCTCTTCTATGTGGGCCTCCTTTCCTGCCATGCCCAGTTTCTCCATAGACATTGTGAAGGGTCTGTAGCAAAGCCCACCACGGAGTGTTTTATCTGGATTTTATTCTGGGGCAGTGACCCACTCAGTCACTCCAAGTACAGGAGAATTTGAGTTTTTCTCCCTCTCTCCTCTGGTTACAACTGGGAAATCTCATTCACAATCTTGGTTTCAAATTTCTGCCTCCACAAAATATGGGTAATAAAATATAGGTACAATGCAAGGCAGATATAAAGCACAGAGAGATAATTTGGTCTTGGAATATTAAAAGCTCTGGGTTCCAGGTTCTGTACATTGATCTCCCTAATAGTTCTGGTGTGCCCAAAGACATAAGACAGAGCAACCTCGTACTTTGTTTGATAGACACACAATATACTCACACCCATAGCATCAGATCAATTAAATGAAAAACCAAATTCATAGATGTTGCAGAGGATAGGTTAAAGCACAAACAGTCTAAGGAACACCATTCAAAATAGAGCTGGTCATTAATTCTGAATTTCATCTAAAATGTGGAAATTCAATATTAGTGGATGACCATAGTAATCATTACAAACCATTACAAACACTAACTAATTTAAATATGAATCATAAAAAGGAATTTTAAAGCTATGGGAATTCCAATTATACCACTGTGAAAAAGAAAGAAGAATGGGTGCCCCTAATGAGAGAAGCACTTCCTATGCTCTGTGATGCAAAGTGATGTGATATAAAGTGGTCTTTGAAGGCTCTTGATATCCACATCACCTGTTCCTTTATACACTATATCTACTTATTCTTACAGAATATGAAATTCTACTCACCCTTAAGACATGATCTCTTTTTGGAATTCCTATTTGCCTTTTACAGTCTAACCCTACAAATGACCTTCAGTGTAAGAACCTCATTATTAATACTTCTTAATATTTGGCCATTGTTTATTAAAAGTGGAAATAATTATTATAATGCTGTTTAATGTCTTTCTAAAATTTCTTTCTTGTTAGAATAAAATGCATGAGAAGAATGAAAGTTATTGTGCACTATTCTCAACAATAAATATTTATTGGATACTCTTTCTTGAGTTGGGAACTATGGAGAAATCAAAACAGTATAAGCTATGCCATCATATACACTGTCCATTAAGAGAGAAATGGTATGTTTTCTTTAATATAATAAAATAAGAAGCAAGTGAGTGGTATTGCTGAGTAGTTTCTAAACATGGCCAAATACCACTCATTTCCATAGCTTAAAATGTCAAACAGCTGGGCCCAACCTCTAGAAACTTCAGTAGAGTTGAGCTGACTCTTAGACATGAGGTACCAATGTGAAATTTTAATATAAATTTTAATATGTTACTTGTGTGTATGCTTCAACATTTCAAAGTTAAAAACCAGGACTGGAGACACAATCCAGTTGGTAATATGCTTGTCTGGCATGCATGAAGCCCTAGCCTTGAACCCAAGCACCACATAACCCAGGTATGGTGGCACACACTGGTAATCCCAGAACTATGGAGGTGGCAGCAAGAGGATCCAAAGTTCAAGGTCATCATTAGCTACATAGTGAGTATGAGGCCAGCTTGGACTAAGGCTCATAAGACCCTGTTCTGAGAGTTACTCTGTCTGATTGTTTGCCCTCTGAGGCAAACAACTTACAATTTCTGTATTCTATGTGCACACCTTCATACTGGTATATACCTTCATTTTGTATTTACTAGAATTAGAATAATAGTCCCCAAAATATTATAAACATATATATGCTTTCACTTTTGACTATATACTACTTATTTACCTCTGAAGAGTTTTCAGTGACAAAGTGTCAGAGCCAATGTGATCACAAGATTTTATCCTATGATACTAGAGAAACAGGTGAGTGGCCTTCCCCCAGATTTAAAGCAATTTTTGCCTCCTTCTTACTATATTTCTTACTGTATACATTTTTAAAATTATAATGCCAATTCAAAAAGACAGCAGAGGTTCACCCTCGCAGCTCCCCCACCCTGTCTCTCCTCCTAGAGTAGGCACCTCTGGACGGCCCACTTGGCCCAGAACCCCTGACACTGCTTCCTAATCTTTTGTGCCCTGACCAACCCAATACCTTGGCCTGGTCCCCAAGAGTCCTCAAAGTCAGTTCCCTTCCCCCACCTTGCCTTTGCATGCCTGAGACAGGCCCTCATCCCTGGCTGTCCCTACCCCCAACCTGGATTCCTGAGACCATCTTCCTTCCCTGCTTGCTCTGGAATCCTGAGACCAGCCTCCTTCCCCGACTGCCTGAGAGTCCTGAATCCTATCTCTACCTAGCAATCCTCCCAAATTGTACTGTGTCTGCTGACTAGAGGGATCCAGACCTTAGAAGAAAGCCTGAGACCATCTGATCCTCATTGGATGTGGGCCTCTGTGGGAATTTCTGAGCAGCAGGGTGAAAGCCATCTGGCCCCTCCAATACAAAATCAAAAGAGAGAAGCTGAAGCCTAGACTAGCCAGCTTTTCATGCCCAACAAGTAAATCACAAAGGCACATAAAGTTTACAATAAGAAACAGACCAAAACTCAACAAAGGAAGGTTTGAGTCTCACACAAGAACCAGAAAATACAAAAGAAATCCACATGTCAAAGTCACAGCGAAAAAATAACATGAAAAACCCAAATATTATATCCCCACCAAGTACAAACAGTCCTGTAGAGGAGTACAATGAGAACCCCCTAGAGATATCACAGGACATGGAATTCAAAAGAACATTAATAAACATAATAAAAAATTCAATGAATTTTAAGAACGAACAAAAGAAATCAAAGAACTGAAAGAAGACAGGGATAAACATCTGAATGAATTAAAAAAAGAGTTAGAAATATAGAAGAATATGCACACTAAAATGAAGAAGGAAGTGAAACACTCAATAAGCCAACTAGAAATGACAGGAGAAAGCCTCACCATAGAATGAATGAAACGGAAAACAGAATATCAAGACTGGAAGAGAAAATGGAAGAATTAGACCACTCAAGCAAATATTATGAAAAATTTAAGAAAACACAAGTATGGAATATGCAGAAATTGTGCGACACCATAAAATGACCAAACTTATACAACATAGGCATAGAGGAAGGAGAAGAATCTCAGGATAATGGACTAGACCAGATCGTCAATAGGACTGTAGAAGAAAATTTTCCAAAATTAAAGAAAGACATGCCTATACAAATAAAAGAAGCACATAGAACATCAAATAGACAGGACCAGAAATTAAACTCTCCATGGAAAATCATAGTAAAAACACTAAACGTACAGAACAAAGAGAGAATATTGAAAGTTTCAAAAGAAAAACAAGTCAGATACAAAGGAAAAACCATCAGGATTACAGCTGACTTTTGAGTACAAACTATAAAAGCCAGAAGAGCCTGGACCAGTATTCCCAGTTCCAAATGACCACAGATGCCAACCCAGATTACTATACCCAGCCAAAATGTCTATGACAGTCGAAGGGGAAAGAAAAAATCTTCCATAACATAAATAGGCTGAAAGAACTCATGGCCACAAAACCAGCCCTTCAGCAAGTTCTTGAAGCAATACAAAGAGTTGAAGAAAGGAACGACTACACCCAAGGGGTAAGAGAAAGAAACTTAGTGAAAATGTAACTGTGGAATGCACAACTACACCAAGAATGCAAACAGAAATCAAAATGACAAGAATCAATACACATCTTTCATTAATAACTTGAAATATCAATGGACTGAACTTCCCAGTGAAAAGACACAGACTAGTTGAATAGATTAAGAAACAAAACCCACCTTTTGCTGTCTGCAAGAAACCCAGCTCACTTTCAAGGACAGGCACTACTTTAAGGTGAAAGGACAGAAAAAAATATTCCAAGCAAATGGTACTAAGCAAAAAGCAGGAGCTGTAATTCTAATATCTGACAAAACTAAAACTAATCAGAACAGCTAAAGAAGGTCACTTAATTCTAATCAAAGGAGCACTTGACCAAAAAGATATTACAATCATGAACACATATTCACCAAACTCTGGTACACCCAACTTCATAAAAAGAGTACTAGAGGGCTTTAAGACCCAGATTAATCCCAACTTATTAATAGTAGAGGACTTCAATACCCCATTGTTGCCATTACATAGGTCAGTAGGACAGAGAATTAACAGAGGCGTCTGAATTAAACAATACCATACATCAAATGTACCTAACAGGCATCTACCAAATATTCCACCCAAGCACCAAAGAATATACTTTCTACAGTGCCCCATGGAACTTTCTCCAAAATCGACCACATGCTGGGGCACAAAACAAGCCTCAACAAGTACAAAAAGATTGAAATAATTCCATGCATTCTATCAGACCACAATTCAATAAAGCTTAAAATCAACACTGGAAGAAACCCTAGTAACTACATGAACACATGGAGATTAAACAACATACTCCTGAATGATGAACAGATCAAAGGAAACGTTAAGAAAGAAATAGAAGTATTCCTAGGATTAAATGAAAAGCACAATACAACATAATGAAACCTCTGGGACATGTCATGATTTCAAAATGCAGTTTGAGGGACATTTATAGCTCTAAGTGCCTACATTAAAGAATTAGAAAGGGCACAAATAAGTGACCTAACATTGCAACTCAAGACTCTGGAAAGGCAAGAACAAGTGAAACCCAAACCCAGCAGACAAGAAGAAATAACAAAAATCAGAGCAGAAATTAATGAAATAGAAACAAAGAAAACAATAAAAGAATCAATGAATCCAAGAGCTGGTTCTTTGAAAAGATAAACAAGATTTACAGACCCTTAGCCCAGTTAACCAAAAGAAGAGTGCCTCCAAATCAACAAAATCAGAGATGAAAGGGGAAACATCACAACAGATATCAAAAAGATCCAGAACATTATACAGGAATACTTTAAAAACCTATACACTACTAAATTTGAAACCTAAAGAAATGAACGGGTATCTAAAAGCATGGAAACTAAACCAAAACTAAACCAAGAAGAGATTAACAGCTTAAACAGACCCATAACACATAAGGAAATTGAAACAATAATACAAAACTTCCTGACTAAAAAAATCCCAGGACCAGATATATTTACAGCAGAATTCTATCAGATATTTAAAGAAGACCTATATCCAATACTACTTAATTTATTCAAAAAGATTCAAATGTAGGGAGAATTTCCAAATTCCTTCTATGAAGCCAGCATCACTCTAATACCAAAACAAGGTAAAAATACAGCCAAAAAAGAAAACTATAGACCCATATCCTTAATGAACATAGATGCAAAAACTCTCAACAAAATACTTGTAAACTGCATACAGACACACATCAAAAAGATTGTCCACCATGATCAAGTTGGCTTTATTCCAGAGATACAGGTATAGCTCAATACACATAAGTCAATAAAAATGATAAATCGTATGAATGGACTCAAAGACAAAAACCACATGGTCATCTCAATAGACACAAAGAAGGCCTTTGACAAAATTCAACATGCATTTATGTTCAAAGACTGAGAGGGAATTGGACTGGAGGGGACATACCTCAACATAATTAAAGCCATATATAACAAACACACAGCCAACATCATCCTAAATGGAGAAAAACTGGAAGCATTCCCACTAAAACCAGGAACCAGACAAGGCTGTTCACTATCTCCACTCTTTTTTAAGAGTGCTTGAAACTCTTGCAAGAGCAACAGGAGAAGGAATTTAAAGGAATAATAATTGGAAAAGAAGAGATCAAATTATCCCTTTTTTGTAGGCAATGATATTATATCTAAGAGATGCCAAAAAAAATGCACCAGGAAACTCCTAGAAATGATTAACACTTTCAGAAAAGGGGCAGGTTACAAAATTGATCTACAAAAGTCTGTAGCCTTTCAATATACCAATAACAAGCAATCAAGAAAGAGTACACAGCAACACTCTCCTTCACAATAGCCTCAAAAAAAAAAAAAGAAAAGAAAGAAAATATTTTGAAACAAACCTGACTAGACAGACGTTAAACACCTCTACAGTTGAAATTTTAAATCTTTAAAGAAAGAGATTGAGGAAGACACCAGAAGGTGGAAGGACCTCCCATGCTCATTGATTGGAAGAATTAATATTATGAAAATGACCATCCTACCAAAAGCCATTTATAGACTCAATGCAATGGGAATCAAAATCCCCATGTCATTCTTTATGGAATTGGAAAAAAACATCCTAAGATTCATGTGGAAGGACAAAAGACCTCAGATAGCCAAAGCAACCCTAAGCACTAAGGGTAATGCTGGGGGAATTACTATACCAGATTTTAGACTGTATTACAGAGCTATAGTCATAAAAACAACATGGTATGGGCATAAAAATAGACCCATAGATCAATAGAAAAAAATTGAATATATAAATAGGAATATATGCAATTTCAGGCACCTGATATTTGAAAAAAAAGGCCAAGAACATTCGCTGGAGGAAAGCATGTTCAGCGAATGGTGCTAGCAAAACTGGATCTCCACCTTAGGAGAATGAAACTTAACCCCTATTTTTCACCCAAAACTCAACTCCAAATGGATCAAAGACCTGAATGTGAAGCCTGAAACTCTGAAACTGTTAGAAGAAAACATTGGCAATAACCTACAAGACACAGGTGTAGGAAAGGATTTTCTAAACTAGACATCAATTGCTCAAGAAATAAGGACAAGAATCAACAAATGGAACCTCATTAAATTTAAAAACTTTGGTACATCAAAAGAAGCAACCAAGGAAGTGCAGAGAAAACCCACAGAATGAGAGAAATCTTCACCAGTGACACATCTGACAGAGGTTTAACATCCAGAATATATAACGAAATCAAAAAACAAAGAAGCAAGAAAAGAAATAATTCAACTAAAAGATGGGCTAAGGAGCTGAACAGAAGTTCTCAAAAGAAGAAATAAAGATGGCTAAGAAACATCTTAAAAGGAGATCAACATCATTAGCAATTAGGGAAATGGAAATTAAAACCACTTTAGGATGTCATCTTACCCCAGTAAGACTGGCTAAGATCAAGACAACAAATGATATCAAATGTTGGACAGGATGTGGGGAATGGGGAATGCTCATCCACTGCTGGTAGGATTGCAAACTTGTTCAACACCTATGGAAATCAGTGTGGAAAACCCTTAAAAAACTAAAAATGAACCTACCATTTGACCCATTTATACCATTCCTTGGCATATGACCAAAATACTCATCCTATTGAAGAGACACTTGTATATCCATGTTTGTTGCTGCTCTTTTCACAATAGCTAAGAGATGGGAGCAACCTACGAGTCCCTCAGCTGACGAGTGGATAATGAAAATGTGATTCATTTATATGATGAAGTTCTGCTCAGCAGTAAAGAAAGATGAAATCATGAAATTTGCAGGTAAATGGATGGAACTAGAAATTGTTATAATAAATGAAGTAACACAGACTCAGAAAAAACAAAACACGAAATATGTTTACCTTCATATGTGGATCCTAGCACCAAATCCTTGTAAGTGTATATGTATCCAGATGTAACTACAGGAACCAGGACAATGAAACGGAACCAGGGAGGTAAAGGAAAAGAAAGAATCAGAGCGAAAAGAACAGTGGGAAACAGGTGTTACTAAGGGAGATATGGATAAAAATGGGGTTATTTTAATGGGAGAGGGGAGGGTTACACAAGGAAATGGGTATAAAGGGAAAGAAGGAGCTCAAGAGAGGTGGGACCATAGGAGAAGGATATTATTAAGGAAGAAATGGGAAAATGCAGGCACTTGAAATGGGGAAACCATGGTGGAAGGGTTAGACAGTGAGAGAGATAAATAATGCCTAAAGCTTAGCTAGTTTAAAAAAAAAAAAACAAAGGGAACCATATTAGTCTAACAACCCACTAAAAATTATACACGCAACTAGTTCAAGGAACAAAATATATGTCTACTCAAGGTTTATCTGAGAATGTTTGGTTTCAGCCTAAGCTTTATCTACAATAGTGCATGGTAATTAAAAGTACCAAACTGTGGAATTAACTTTCCTGGATGTCTAACAGCCATACTTTGAGGCCTATACTAATCTAGTCAGAAGGACTTAAAGGACAGTTTTTGCTCCTTGCCCTCCAAGGTCAACTAAGTTCCAGCACCTCTCAAAATGTCCTGTAACTGTGGTGAGTCATCTGTCCTCTTGATCAAGGAGGCCACGGAGACTCCACTAGATGGACTTGAACCAATATCCAGTCTACAAAGAGGAAGGTCAACACAGAGGAAACATTTCCTTCATGCTTCAAAGTGAAGCCAGCCATGGTCAAACAGGACCTTTGACTTATCTTCACACAGATGGAACTGGTAAAAGAAAGGAGCCAGGGGCTCCTCCCAAGCCCATGTGACCCCTGAGGAACAGATCCTCAAATGACCTTAAAGTAAAATTAAATTGGTTTATTTGGGTCAACTGTATGGTCTTAAAGACCCAAAAGGAAAGTATAACCAAAGATTAAACTGGTCAGTACATTTCCTTAAGTGTCCATGTGTATAGCTAAAGGTTACATAACAAGCAACAATACCAGACAGGAGATACCTTCCTTGTTGTTGGCCAAGGTGACCCAAGAGACTCCCAGACAGTTACCCAGCATATAACTGGGAAAATGAACAGCAGACCCCAATCTTATCTAAAGCAATATTGGCAACTGATTGCTGCTGGATGAGGAAGAGCTGATCTTCCTAAAACATGGGTCTTTAGATAGGCTGACTAGACTCAGTGGGTGGACTAGCACTGGGGAATGCAGGGGGCAGTGAAAAAACAGTTGTCAGTAACAAGGATGACAAAGTATATGGGTTCCAGTTGCAGGGGGGAGGCTATGGGCGGGTGTCATTTGGGATGCGGGTATAAAGATGAATAAGATTGCTTGGGATATTCTGTATGAAATACAAAAAAACAAATCAATAAATAAGAAATTGAGGAAGAAGCATAAAAATTTGCTTCATGTTAATCAGTAGATATGAAAAACATTACCATTGAAATCTATCTAATGAATTTATATCCATGCTCAGGTGCCAAGAATCCCAGAAAGTAACTGACTGCGACTAGTAATAATCAGGTATACAGAGATTAGAGAGGTATGTTCAAGTCTCATCAGTGAAGCTCCCTTATGCAACAAAGGGCCATCTAAGTGTTATTTGCATTAAAAAATGAGTTTTTCTGTATGCAACAGTATATCCTAAAATGAAATGGAGATCTTTTTTAAAGGTTAAAACCTCATTCAATTTTATGTCTTATAGAGTTTATACTGAGTTTATAGTAATGTATAACTGTATTAATTCAACACTGTGAACCTAAAAATTATAGCCAATTTTGAAAGTGATGCATCTTTTTTCTGGAAATTGTTATTGAATACGTTAACGCTGTAATGAAATGCTTCTTCTAATCATATGGTTATTAAATAAAGAATTTTGAAAAATCACAGGAGCGTTTATAATGTTCAACTAACATGTGAGAATATCTAACTTGCTAATCCCCGGGTAAGCAATATATTATACTTATTTTTTGGTGTGTATCTGTAGGGTGTGTGTGTGTGTGTGTGTGTGTGTGTGTGTGTGTGTGTGTGTGTGTGTGTGTGTACACGCACC